>NW_027102075.1:0-10000 GCF_035609145.1 Eleutherodactylus coqui
CTCTCGAACGTTGGGGCCCGGCCGCTCGGAGAGCGGGGTCTGCCCGGGCAGCCAGCCAGCCTGTCGGCCCCGCGGCCTGGACAGGCGGAGTGGGGACACTCGCGCTCGATGACTCTGCTCCCAGGGAGGTGGCAGAGGGGCGGCCGCGGTGCTTTGACTTTGAGCGGTCCCCACTCCTCAGCACATTGAGAAATAGTCACTTTGTCAAGGACCGCACACCGCTCGTTCCCTTATATGCAAAAAAGGTGTTCGTCCTGACGTTTTGCGAGGCCCTAATTTACCGCCGTCGGCGCTATCAGGGGAAACGGGCCCGCTCCTTCCGCCCTCCTGGAACCGTGCCTCGGCCCGGAGCGACCAGGATTACCCTCATACCGGTTCTCACGACATACATCGACACTCGGCTCAGCCCCGGCAGCCGCAGCTCCCGCCGGCCCAGCCAGCCGGGTCCGCCACCCTGGCCGGCACGCCTGGAGCGTTTGGACTTTGTCGTTTTTTCAAAGACTCATCCCTGCCAACGACTTCAGCAGGGGCTGCCACCTGCTGTTCCCCGCCAATGGGTGTCCTGACCTGCAACACCGGAGGGTCATGGGGGGTCTTGAGCAACTACTGGTAGGTGCAGCACCTCGGGGGCCCTCTGCAGCCAGCACACTGCTGCCAACAGCCCGCTCCCCGTCACCCCCCAGCCCCTCTGCATACATCTGCCGGGGGTGCTTTTTTGACTTCCCCCATGTTGGCCTATGGGGAAAAGCCAGGGGGAAAACCTCCAGAGTCAGGCCGACCTCCTGGAACCCTAGCCCGGCCTGGAGCTACTGGTTTGCCCCCTTCCCGGTTCTCAGGACATGCCTTGACACTCGGCTCTTCCCCAGCCGCCGCAGCTCCCGTCGGCCCGGCCAGCCGGGTCCGCCCCCCTGACCGGCGCCTGGAGCAGTTTGGACTTTGTCATTTTTTTCAAAGACTCATCTCTGCCAAGGACTTCAGCAGGGGCTGCCACCTGCTTTTCCCCGCCAATGGGTGTCCTGCCCTGCAACACCGGAGGCTCAGGCAGGGTCTTGAGCAACTGCTGGTAGGTGCTCTCAGGGGGCCCCGCCACACCCCCAGGCCCACCTCCAGGGCCTCCCTCCCGGCCCCTGGAGCAGCCAGCACCCCCCTCACCGTCAGCACTCTCTCCCCGTTGGGACTTTGAAACTTTTCTGACCGTGCAAGCTTCATCAAACGGCAAGGGGGCAACCGGCGTTCTGTGCCCGGCCTCCTGGGGTCCTGCCCGGGCACATCGGAGGCTCAGCCTGGGTTTTCAGCCACCACGGGCAGGTGCACTCGGGGGGCCCTCCGCAGCCGCCCATGCACACCTCTGCAGCCAGCACACCGCTGCCAACAGCCCGCTCCCCATCACCAGCCAGCCCCTCTGCATACATCTGCCGGGGGTGCTTTTTTGACTTCCCCCATTTTGGCCAATGGGAAAAGCCAGGGGGAAAACCTCCAGAGTCAGGCCGACCTCCTGGAACTCCAGCTCGGCCTGGAGCTACTGGTTTGTCCCCTTCCCGGTTCTCAGGACATGCATCGACACTCGGCTCAGCCCCGGCAGCCGCAGCCCCCGCCAGCCCGGCCAGCCGGGTCCGCCCCCCTGGCCGGCGCCTGGAGCGTTTGGACTTTGTCATTTTCATGACTTGTCTCCTCGAACTTTGTTCGACTGCAAGGGGGTGTGCCCAGCCTCCAGGGGTTGCCCCCGGCCCCTGGAGCAGCCAGCTCCCCCTCGCCCTCAACACTCTCTCTCCGTGGGGACTTTGAAACTTTTTCTGACCGTGCAAGCTTCATCGGACGGCAAGGGGGCAAGCTGTGGTCTGTGCCCGGCCTCCTGGGTTCCTGCCCGGGGCACATCGGAGGCTCAGCCTGGGTTTTCAGCCACCACCGGTAGGTGCGCTTTGGGGGCCCTCCGCAGCCGCCCTGGGCCACCCCTGCAGCCAGCGCACTGCTGCCAACAGCCCGCTCTCCATCACCAGCCAGCCCCGTCCGCGCACATCTGCCGGGGGTGCTTTTTTGAGAAATACTGTCACTTTGTCAAGGACCACACACCGCTCGTTCCCTTATACCCCGACAAGGTGTTCGTGGTGACGTTTTGCGAGGCCTTATTTTACCGCCGTCGGCGCTATCAGGTGAAACAGGCGCGCTCCTTCCGCCCTCCTGGAACCGTGGCTCGGCCCGGAGCGACCAGGATTACCCTCATACCGGTTCTCACCACCTGCGTTGACACTCGGCTCCGCCCCGGCAGCTGCAGCTCCCGCCGCCCCGGCCGGCCGGGTCCGCTCCCCTGGCCGGCACGCCTGGAGCGTTTGGACTTTGTCATTTTCATGACTTGTCTCCTCAAACCTTGTTCGACTGCCAGGGGGGCTGCCGCAGTCCGTGCCCAGCCTCCAGGGGTTGCCCCCGGCCCCTGGAGCTGCCGGCACCCCCCTCACCGTCAGCACTCTCTCCCCGTTGGGACTTTGAAACTTTTCTGACCGTGCAAGCTTCATCAAACGGCAAGGGGGCAGGCTGCGGTCTGTGCCCGGCCTCCTGGGGTCCTGCCCGGGCACATCGGAGGCTCAGCCTGGGTTTTCAGCCACCACTGGCAGGTGCACTCAGGGGGCCCTACGCAGACGCCCATGCACACCTATGCAGCCAGCACACTGCTGCCAACAGACCACTCTCCGTCACCCGCCAGCCCCTCTGCATACATCTGCTGGAGGTGCTTTTTTGACTTCCCCCATTTTGGCCTATGGGGAAAAGCCAGGGGGAAAACCTCCAGAGTCAGGCCGACATCCTGGAACTCCAGCTCGGCCCAGAGCCACCGGTCTGTCCCCTTCCCGGTTCTCAGGACATGCATTGACACTCGGCTCAGCCCCGGCAGCCGCAGCCCCCGCCGGCCCGGCCGGCCGGGTCCGCACCCCTGGCCGGCACGCCTGGAGCGTTTGGACTTTGTCATTTTCATGACTTGTCTCCTCAAACTTTGTTCGACTGCAAGGGGGGCGGCCGCGGTCCGTGCCCAGCCTCCAGGGGCTGCCCCGGGCCCCTGGAGCAGCCAGCGCCCCCTCGCCGTCAACACTCTCTCCCCGTTGGGACTTTGAAACTTTTTCTGACCGTGCAAGCTTCATCAAACGGCAAGGGGGCAGGCTGCGGTCTGTGCCCGGCCTCCTGGGGTCCTGCCCGGGGACATCGGAGGCTCAGGCAGGGTCTTGAGCTACTGCTGGTAGGTGCACTCAGGGGGCCCTCTTCAGCCGCCCAGGGCCACCCCTGCAGCCACCACACAGCTGCCAACAGCCCGCTCTCCATCACCCCCCAGCCCCTCTGCATACATCTGCTGGGGGTGCTTTTTTGCCTCCCCCCGTTTTGGCCTATGGGGAAAAGCCAGGGGGAAAACCTCCAGAGTCAGGCCGACCTCCTGGAACTCCAGCTCGGCCTGGAGCTACTGGTCTGTCCCCTTCCCGGTTCTCAGGAGATGCATCGACACTCGGCTCAGCCCCGGCAGCCGCAGCACCCGCCGGCCAGGCCAGCCGGGTCCGCCCCCCTGGCCGGCGCCTGGAGCAGTTTGGACTTTGTCATTTTCATGACTTGTCTCCTCAAACTTTGTTCTACTGCAAGGGGGGCTGCCGCGGTCCGTGCCCAGCCTCCAGGGGTTCCCCCCCCCGGCCCCTGGAGCAGCCAGCACCCCCTCGCCGTCAACACTCTCTCCCCGTCGGGACTTTGAAACTTTTCTGACCGTGCAAGCTTCATCAAACGGCAAGGGGGCAGGCTGCGGTCTGTGCCCGGCCTCCTGGGGTCCTGCCCGGGGATATCGGAGGCTCAGGCAGGGTCTTCAGCAACTGCTGGTAGGTGCTCTCAGGGGGCCCCTCCACACCCCCAGGCCCACCTCCAGGGCTTCCCTCCCGGCCCCTGGAGCAGCCAGCACCCCCTCACCGTCAGCACTCTCTCCCCGTTGGGACTTTGAAACTTTTCTGACCGTGCAAGCTTCATCAAACGGCAATGGGGGGGGCAACCGGCGGTCTGTGCCCGGCCTCCTGGGGTCCTGCCCGGGGACATCGGAGGCTCAGCCAGGGTGTTGAGCAACTACTGGTAGGTGCTCTCAGGGGGCCCTCCGCAGCCGCCCCGGGCCACCCCTGCAGCCGGCACACCGCTGCCAACAGCCCGCTCTCCGTCACCAGCCAGCCCCGTCCGCGCACATCTGCCGGGGGTGCTTTTTTTGAGACACACTGTCACTTTGTCAAAGACCGCACACCGCTCGTTCCCTTATACCCCGACAAGGTGTTCGTGCTGACGTTTTGCGAGGCCTTATTTTACCGCCGTCGGCGCTATCAGGGGAAACAGGCCCGCTCCTTCCGCCCTCCTGGAACCGTGCCTCGGCCCGGAGCGGCCAGGTTTACCCTCATGCCGGTTCTCGTGACATGCATCGACACTCGGCTCAACCCCGTCAGCCGCAGCTCCCGCCGGCCCGGCCAGCCGGGTCCGCCCCCCCTGGCCGGCGCCTGGAGCAGTTTGGACTTTGTCATTTTCATGACTTGTCTCCTCAAACTTTGTTCGACTGCAAGGGGGGCTGCCGCAGTCTGTGCCCAGCCTCCAGGGGTTGCCACCGGAGCAGCCAGCACCCCCTCGGCGTCAACACTCTCTCCCCGTTGGGACTTTGAAACTTTTCTGACCGTGCAAGCTTCATCAAACGGCAAGGGGGGCAGGCTGCGGTCTGTGCCCGGCCTGCTGGGGTCCTGCCCGGGGACATCGGAGGCTCAGCCAGGGTTTTGAGCCACCGCTGGCAGGTGCACTCAGGGGGCCCTCCGCAGCCGCCCAGGCACACCTCTTCAGCCAGCACACTGCTGCCAAACACCCGCTCCCCATCACCCCCCAGCCCCTCTGCATACATCTGCTGGGGGTGCTTTTTTGACTTCCCCCATTTTGGCCTATGGGGAAAAGCCAGGGGGAAAACCTCCAGAGTCAGGCCGACCTTCTGGAACTCGAGCTCGGCCTGGAGCCGCCGGTTTGTCCCCTTCCCGGTTCTCAGGACCTGCATTGACACTCGGCTCAGCCCCGGCAGCCGCAGCCCCCGCCGGCCCAGCCAGCCGGGTCCGCCCCCCTGGCCGGCGCCTGGAGCGTTTGGACTTTGTCATTTTCATGGCTTGTCTCCTCAAACTTTGTCCGACTGCAAGGGGGGCTGCCGCAGTCCGTGCCCAGCCTCCAGGGGTTGTCCCCGGCCCCTGGAGCAGCCAGCACCCCCTCGCCGTCAACGCTCTCTCCCCGTTGGGACTTTGAAACTTTTCTGACCGTGCAAGCTTCGTCAAACGGCAATGGGGCAAGCGGCGGGCTCTGCCCGGCCTCCTGGGGTCCTGCCCGGGGACATCGGAGGCTCAGCCAGGGTGTTGAGCCACCGCTGGCAGGTGCACTCAGGGGGCCCTCCGCAGCCGCCCAGGCCCACCCCTGCAGCCAGCACACGGCTGCCAACAGCCCGCTCTCCGTCACCCCCCAGCCCCTCCTGCATACATCTGCTGGGGGTGCTTTTTTGGCTCCCCCCGTTTTGGCCTATGGGGAAAAGCCAGGGGGAAAACCTCCAGAGTCAGGCCGACCCCCCGGAACTCCAACCCGGCCTGGAGCCACCGGTTTGTCCCCTTCCCGGTTCTCAGGACATGCATTGACACTCGGCTCAGCCCCGGCAGCCGCAGCCCCCGCCGGCCCGGCCAGCCGGGTCCGCCACCCTGCCCGGCGCCTGGAGCGTTTGGACTTTGTCGTTTTTTCTCCAAGACTCGCCTCTGGCACATGCCATGGACCTCAGCGGGGGCTGCTCCCCGCCTCCTGGGTGTCCTGCCCGGGCACATCGGAGGCTCAGCCTGGGTCTTGGGCCCCTTCTGGTAGGTGCACTTTGGGGGCCCTCCGCAGCCGCCCAGGCCCACCTCCTGCAGCCACCACACAGCTGCCAACTGCCCGCTCTCCGTCACCCGCCAGCCCCTCTGCATACATCTGCTGGGGGTGCTTTTTTGACTTCCCCCATTGTGGCCAATGGGACAATGCCAAGGGGAAAACCTCCAGAGTCCTGCCGACCTCCTGGAACTCCAACCCGGCCTGGAGCCACCGGTTTGTCCCCTTCCCGGTTCTCAGGACCTGCATTGACACTCGGCTCAGCCCCGGCCGCCGCAGCTCCCGCCGGCCCCGGCCAGCCGGGTCCGCACCCCAGGCCGGCGCCTGGAGCGTTTGGACTTTGTCATTTTCATGACTTGTCTCCTCAAACTTTGTTCGACTGCAAGGGGGGCTGCCGCAGTCCGTGCCCAGCCTCCAGGGGTTGCCCCCGGCCCCTGGAGCAGCCAGCACCTCCTCGCCGTCAACACTCTCCCCCCGTGGGGACTTTGAAACTTTTCTGACCGTGCAAGCTTCGTCAAACGGCAAGGGGGCAAGCGGCGGGCTCTGCCCGGCCTCCTGGGGTCCTGCCCGGGGACATCGGAGGCTCAGCGGGGGTTTTCAGCCACCACTGGTAGGTGCGCTTTGGGGGCCCTCCGCAGCCGCCCCGGGCCACCCCTGCAGCCAGCACACTGCTGCCAACAGCCCGCCGCTCTCCCACACCAGCCAGCCCCGTCTGCACACATCTGCCGGGGGTGCTTTTTTGAGAAACACTGTCACTTTGTCAAAGACCGCACACCGCTCGTTCCCTTATACCCCGACAAGGTGTTCGTGCTGACGTTTTGCGAGGCCTTATTTTACCGCCGTCGGCGCTATCAGGGGAAGCGGGCCCGCTCCTTCCGCCCTCCTGGAACCGTGCCTCGGCCCGGAGCGGCCAGGTTTACCCTCATACCGGTTCTCGTGACCTGCATTGACACTCGGCTCTTCCCCGGCCGCCGCAGCTCCCGCCGGTCCGACCAGCTGGGTCCGCCCCCCTGGACGGCACGCCTGGAGCGTTTGGACTTTGTCATTTTCATGACTCGTCTCCTCAAACTTTGTTCGACTGCAAGGGGGGCTGCCGCAGTCCGGGCCCAGCCTCCAGCGGTTGCCCCCGGCCGCTGGAGCTGCCAGCACCCCCTCGCCGTCAACACTCTCTCCCCGTTGGGACTTTGAAACTTTTCTGACCGTGCAAGCTTCGTCAAACGGCAATGGGGGGCAACCGGCGTTCTGTGCCCGGCCTCCTGGGGTCCTGCCCGGGCACATCGGAGGCTCAGCCTGGGTTTTCAGCCACCACGGGCAGGTGCACTCAGGGGGCCCACCGCAGCCGCCCAGGCCCACCCCTGCAGCCACCACGCAGCTGCCAACAGCCCGCTCTCCGTCACCCCCCAGCCCCTTCTGCATACATCTGCCGGGGGTGCTTTTTTGACTTCCCCCCTTTTGGCCTATGGGGAAAAGCCAGGGGGAAAACCTCCAGAGTCAGGCCGACCTTCTGGAACTCCAGCTCGGACTGGAGCCACCGGTTTGTCCCCTTCCCGGTTCTCAGGAGATGCATCGACACTCGGCTCAGCCCCGGCAGCCGCAGCACCCGCCGGCCAGGCCAGCCACGTCCGCCCCCCTGGCCGGCGCCTGGAGCGTTTGGACTTTGTCGTTTTTTTCCCCAAGACTCGCCTCTGCCAACTGCCAAGGACTTCAGCAGGGGCTGCCACGGCTGTTCCCCGCCTCCTGGGGTTCATGCCCGGGCACATCGGAGGCTCAGGCAGGGTCTTGAGCAACTACTGTTGGGTGCTCTCAGGGGGGCCCCTCCACACCCCCAGGCCGACCTCCAGGGGCTGCCCCCGGACCCTGGAGCAGCCTGCACCCCCCTCGCCGTCAACACTCTCCCCCCGTTGGGACTTTGAAACTTTTCTGACCGTGCGAGCTTCATCGGACGGGAAGGGGGCGACCTGCGGGCTCTGCCCGGCCTCCCGGGGTCCCTGCCCGGGCCCCGTGGGAGGTACAGGCAGGGTTTCTCACCTACTACCCGTAGGCACTCTCAGGGGGCCCTCCGCGCCCTCAGGCCGCCCTCCCCGGGCTTCCCCCGGGTCCGCGGAGCAGCCCGCCACCCCTCGCCGCACTGTCTCTCGCCCCCCGTCGGGACTTTGAAACTTTTCCCCCCCGTGCAAACCTCACCGGGGGGCAGAGGGAGAGACCTGCGGGCCGTGCCCGGCCTCCCGGGACTCCCTCCGGGCAGCGCGGGCGGCTCGGACGGGGTTTTCAGCGAGTGCTGGGGGGGGTGTCTTCGGGGGCCCCCCGCGGGCCCCCCGGGGCACCTGCGCGGGGTGGCCCCTGCTGCCAGGCACCCACTCCCCATCGACCATCCAGCCCCCCTACATACATCTGGCGGGGGTGCTTTTTTGAGTTCCCCCATTTTGGCAACTTGGCACCTCCTATGGGGAAACCGGCAAAATCATGCCGACCTCCTGGAACTCCGGCTCGGCCTGGAGCCGCCGGTTTGTCCCCTTCCCGGTTCTCAGGCATTTTCGGACTTTGTCATTTTTTCAGCACTCTGTCAATGCGGCCAGCGGGAGCTGCCGCGGTCTGTGCCCAGGCACCAGGCACTAAAAACGGACACAGTCGGAGGGTCAGGGGGTGTCTCGGCCAGATACTGAAAAACACTCAGGGGGTGCCCAGGCACCAGGCGCTCCAAACGGACACAGTCGGAGGGTCAGGGGGTGTCTCGGCCAGATACTGGAAAACACTCAGGGGCGCCCGGAGGCTGCACAGGGCCACCCCAGGCCGCTCCCCCGGGCACCCGGGCGGCCATATTGGCGGCTGAGACCCCCTCTTCAGCGAACGCCAGGGGGCGCTCAGGGGCACACGGGGGCTGCTCCACTCGCCCCAGGGCGGCCCCCGCGGGTACCCGGGCGGCCATATTGGCGGCTGGGACCCCCTCTTGAGCAAACGCCAGGGGGGCGCTCAGGGACGCACGGGGGCTGCTCCACTCGCCCCAGGCCGGCCTCCCTGGGTACCCGGGCGGGCACATTAGCGGCTGAGACCCCCTCTCCACCAGAGACCGGGGGGCGCTCGGGGACACACGGGGGCTGCTCCACTCGCCCCAGGCCGGACTCCCTGAGGCGGGCACATTAGCGGCTGAGACCCCCTCTCCACCAGAGACCGGGGGGCGCTCGGGGACACACGGGGGCTGCTCCACTCGCCCCAGGCCGGACTCCCTGAGGCGGGCACATTAGCGGCTGAGGCCCCCTCTCCACCAAAGACCGGGGGACGCTCAGGGACACACGGGGGCTGCTCCACTCGCACCAGGCCGGCCTCCCTGAGGCGGGCACATTAGCGGCTGAGACCCCCTCTTCAGCAAACGTCAGGGGACACTCAGGGACACGCGGGGGCTGCTCCACTCGCCCCAGGCCGGCCTCCCTGAGGCGGGCACATTAGCGGCTGAGACCCCCTCTCGACCAAAGACCGGGGGACGCTCAGGGACACACGGGGGCTGCTCCACTCGCCCCAGGCCGGCCTCCCTGAGGCGGGCACATTAGCGGCTGAGGCCCCCTCTCCACCAAAGACCGGGGGACGCTCAGGGACACACGGGGGCTGCTCCACTCGCCCCAGGCCGGCCTCCCTGAGGCGGGCACATTAGCGGCTGAGACCCCCTCTCGACCAAAGACCGGGGGACGCTCAGGGACACACGGGGGCTGCTCCACTCGCCCCAGGCCGGCCTCCCTGAGGCGGGCACATTAGCGGCTGAGGCCCCCTCTCCACCAAAGACCGGGGGACACACAGGGACACACGGGGGCTGCTCCACTCGCCCCAGGCCGGCCTCCCTGAGGCGGGCACATTAGCGGCTGAGGCCCCCTCTCCACCAGAGACCGGGGGACGCTCAGGGACACACGGGGGCTGCTCCACTCGCCCCAGGCCGGCCTCCCTGAGGCGGGCACATTAGCGGCTGAGACCCCCTCTCCACCAAAGACCGGGGGACGCTCAGGGACACACGGGGGCTGCTCCACTCGCCCCAGGCCGGACTCCCTGAGGCGGGCACATTAGCGGCTGAGACCCCCTCTCCACCAAAGACCGGGGGGGCACTCGGGGACACACGGGGGCTGCTCCACTCGCCCCAGGCCGG
>NW_027102075.1:22500-35546 GCF_035609145.1 Eleutherodactylus coqui
GAGGCACTCTCGGGGCGGGGGGCACCGCAGCCCCCCAAGGTGGCTTCGTACACCTCTTGAACGTGGCGCCCGGCCGCTCGGAGAGCGGGGTCTACCCGGGCAGACAGCCTGTTGGCCCCGCGGCCTGGACAGGCGGAGCGGGGACACTTGCGCTCGGGGGCTCTGCTCCAAGGAGCGAGAGCGGCCACTCTGCTCGGCCCGGAGAGTGGGGTGCGGGGCGCCGTCGCATCGCTGGAGCCAGGGGCGTCGTGCCGTGCGCGCACGCCTAGCCGCCGCCAGAACAGGCCGGAAAGGTTGAGCTGCATACGGATCTAAGCCGTTGCCCAAACTAACTCTGGCCCGTGTGACCGACACAGCCGCGCACGCGCTTTCCTACGACACTCGACCGCCGGGCTCCCTCGGCCTGGGAGGCACTCTCGGGGCGGGGGGCACCGCAGCCCCCCAAGGTGGCTTCCGTACACCTCTTGAACGTTGGGGCCCGGCCGCTCGGAGAGCGGGGTCTACCCGGGCAGACAGCCTGTCGGCCCCGCGGCCTGGACAGGCGGAGCGGGGACTCTTGCGCTCGGGGGCTCTGCTCCAAGGAGCGAGAGCGGCCGCTCTGCACGGCCCGGAGAGCGGGGTGCGGGGCGCCGTCGCCTCGCTGGAACCAGGGGCGTCGTGACGTTCGCGCGCGCCTAGCCGCCGCCAGAACAGGCCGGAAAGGTTGAGCTGCATACGGATCTAAGCCGTTGCCCAAACTAACTCTGGCCCGTGTGACCGACACAGCCGCGCACGCGCTTTCCTACGACACTCGACCGCCAGGCTCCCCTCGGCCTGGGAGGCACTCTCGGGGCGGGGGGCACCGCAGCCCCCCAAGGTGGCTTCGTACACCTCTTGAACGTGGCGCCCGGCCGCTCGGAGAGCGGGGTCTACCCGGGCAGACAGCCTGTCGGCCCCGCGGCCTGGACAGGCGGAGCGGGGACACTTGCACTCGGGGGCTCTGCTCCAAGGAGCGAGAGCGGCCACTCTGCTCGGCCCGGAGAGTGGGGTGCGGGGCGCCGTCGCATCGCTGGAGCCAGGGGCGTCGTGCCGTGCGCGCACGCCTAGCCGCCGCCAGAACAGGCCGGAAAGGATGAGCTTCATACGGATCTAAGCCGTTGCCCAAACTACCTCTGGCCCCTGTGACCGACACAGCCGTGGCACGCGCTTTCCTACGACACTCGACCGCCGGGCTCCCTCGGCCTGGGAGGCACTCTCGGGGAGGGGGGCACCGCAGCCCCCCCAAGGTGGCTTCCGTACACCTCTTGAACGTTGGGGCCCGGCCGCTCGGAGAGCGGGGTCTACCCGGGCAGACAGCCCGTCGGCCCCGCGGCCTGGACAGGCGGAGCGGGGACAAGCCAAGGCTACCGGCGGGCGGGATCGACCGGGTAGCCGCCGTGGGGAACACAACTTGGACGTCTCGCGCCGTCGCGGACCACCGTCCTCCGTCTCTCTCTCCCTCTCTCGGAAGGGAGGCCGCCCGAGGCGCACGGGCCTCGGACGGCCAGGGGTGGAAGGGCTCCACCCCAAGGTGGCTTCCGTACACCTCTTGAACGTTGGGGCCCGGCCGCTCGGTGAGAGCGGGGTCTACCCGGGCAGACAGCCCGTCGGCCCCGCGGCCTGGACAGGCGGAGCGGGGACAAGCCAAGGCTACCGGCGGGCGGGATCGACCGGGTAGCCGCCGTGGGGAACACAACTTGGACGTCTCGCGCCGTCGCGGACCACCGTCCTCCGTCTCTCTCTCCCTCTCTCGGAAGGGAGGCCGCCCGAGGCGCACGGGCCTCGGACGGCCAGGGGTGGAAGGGCTCCACCCCAAGGTGGCTTCCGTACACCTCTTGAACGTTGGGGCCCGGCCGCTCGGTGAGAGCGGGGTCTACCCGGGCAAACAGCCCGTCGGCCACGCGGCCTGGACAGGCGGAGCGGGGGCAAGCCAAGGCTACCGGCGGGCGGGATCGACCGGGTAGCCGCCGTGGGGAACACAACTTGGACGTCTCGCGCCGTCGCGGACCACCGTCCTCCGTCTCTCTCTCCCTCTCTCGGAAGGGAGGCCGCCCGAGGCGCACGGGCCTCGGACGGCCAGGGGTGGAAGGGCTCCACCCCAAGGTGGCTTCCGTACACCTCTTGAACGTTGGGGCCCGGCCGCTCGGTGAGAGCAGGGTCTACCCGGGCAAACAGCCTGTCGGCCACGCGGCCTGGACAGGCGGAGTGGGGGCAAGCCAAGGCTACCGGCGGGCGGGATCGACCGGGTAGCCGCCGTGGGGAACACAACTTGGACGTCTCGCGCCGTCGCGGACCACCGTCCTCCGTCTCTCTCTCCCTCTCTCGGAAGGGAGGCCGCCCGAGGCGCACGGGCCTCGGACGGCCAGGGGTGGAAGGGCTCCACCCCAAGGTGGCTTCCGTACACCTCTTGAACGTTGGGGCCCGGCCGCTCGGTGAGAGCAGGGTCTACCCGGGCAGACAGCCCGTCGGCCCCGCGGCCTGGACAGGCGGAGCGGGGACAAGCCAAGGCTACCGGCGGGCGGGATCGACCGGGTAGCCGCCGTGGGGAACACAACTTGGACGTCTCGCGCCGTCGCGGACCACCGTCCTCCGTCTCTCTCTCCCTCTCTCGGAAGGGAGGCCGCCCGAGGCGCACGGGCCTCGGACGGCCAGGGGTGGAAGGGCTCCACCCCAAGGTGGCTTCCGTACACCTCTTGAACGTTGGGGCCCGGCCGCTCGGTGAGAGCGGGGTCTACCCGGGCAAACAGCCCGTCGGCCACGCGGCCTGGACAGGCGGAGCGGGGGCAAGCCAAGGCTACCGGCGGGCGGGATCGACCGGGTAGCCGCCGTGGGGAACACAACTTGGACGTCTCGCGCCGTCGCGGACCACCGTCCTCCGTCTCTCTCTCCCTCTCTCGGAAGGGAGGCCGCCCGAGGCGCACGGGCCTCGGACGGCCAGGGGTGGAAGGGCTCCACCCCAAGGTGGCTTCCGTACACCTCTTGAACGTTGGGGCCCGGCCGCTCGGTGAGAGCAGGGTCTACCCGGGCAAACAGCCTGTCGGCCACGCGGCCTGGACAGGCGGAGTGGGGGCAAGCCAAGGCTACCGGCGGGCGGGATCGACCGGGTAGCCGCCGTGGGGAACACAACTTGGACGTCTCGCGCCGTCGCGGACCACCGTCCTCCGTCTCTCTCTCCCTCTCTCGGAAGGGAGGCCGCCCGAGGCGCACGGGCCTCGGACGGCCAGGGGTGGAAGGGCTCCACCCCAAGGTGGCTTCCGTACACCTCTTGAACGTTGGGGCCCGGCCGCTCGGTGAGAGCGGGGTCTACCCGGGCAGACAGCCCGTCGGCCCCGCGGCCTGGACAGGCGGAGCGGGGACAAGCCAAGGCTACCGGCGGGCGGGATCGACCGGGTAGCCGCCGTGGGGAACACAACTTGGACGTCTCGCGCCGTCGCGGACCACCGTCCTCCGTCTCTCTCTCCCTCTCTCGGAAGGGAGGCCGCCCGAGGCGCACGGGCCTCGGACGGCCAGGGGTGGAAGGGCTCCACCCCAAGGTGGCTTCCGTACACCTCTTGAACGTTGGGGCCCGGCCGCTCGGTGAGAGCGGGGTCTACCCGGGCAAACAGCCCGTCGGCCACGCGGCCTGGACAGGCGGAGCGGGGGCAAGCCAAGGCTACCGGCGGGCGGGATCGACCGGGTAGCCGCCGTGGGGAACACAACTTGGACGTCTCGCGCCGTCGCGGACCACCGTCCTCCGTCTCTCTCTCCCTCTCTCGGAAGGGAGGCCGCCCGAGGCGCACGGGCCTCGGACGGCCAGGGGTGGAAGGGCTCCACCCCAAGGTGGCTTCCGTACACCTCTTGAACGTTGGGGCCCGGCCGCTCGGTGAGAGCAGGGTCTACCCGGGCAAACAGCCTGTCGGCCACGCGGCCTGGACAGGCGGAGTGGGGGCAAGCCAAGGCTACCGGCGGGCGGGATCGACCGGGTAGCCGCCGTGGGGAACACAACTTGGACGTCTCGCGCCGTCGCGGACCACCGTCCTCCGTCTCTCTCTCCCTCTCTCGGAAGGGAGGCCGCCCGAGGCGCACGGGCCTCGGACGGCCAGGGGTGGAAGGGATCCACCCCCCGCGGGAAGGGGACGCGCGGCGGCACCCGGACGCGGGAGCGTTGACCCGGGGGTCTTTACTCCGCCGAGGCGTAGCCCGGAGAAGGAGCGAGACCGGCCGGCGGGGGTGGAACACCCCCTCATGCCTCGCTCCTTCTGGGGATAAAGCGCGTCGTCCGCAGGCCGCCGTCCCCTATCCCCGCCCTGGACCGCCCGCATCGGCCGGAGCCCGAGGGGACAGGCGGGGGTCCTTCGCTTTCGGGAAAACCGTCACCAAACGTGGGGCCCGTGGCCCCGCTCTCGGCCGCCCTGAGGCGGGAGAGCCCGGATCGTTCTCTCTCTCGGCGTCGGCCCCACCGACGCCGTCGCACGGTGGCCTGGGAAAGGGCTGCACCCCCTGCGCCACGCTTCTCCCCCGGAGTACTCCCCCCGCAGGGGGCTCCGCGGGGTGTCCCGACGCGCAGAGTCGCTCGCCTTCTTCCGCGGGGGACGGGAGGGACGCCCACGCGCGTCCCTTCCCCATCCTCGAGAGCCGTACGCGCCGAGGGTGAACCCGCTCGCCGGGGCGCCGGGGAGCAGGGCCCTTGTGGTCCTTCCCCGGACATGGGCGCGGCGAGGGTCCCCCGGCCGCGACGGCTCTCCCGTTGACCCACTCTCTCGCCTTGGGTGGTGGTGATGGAGGCGGCTGCCTACGCCTCAGCCCGGCATCTCGGAGGGGGGTCGCCCGGGCAGCCAGCCAGCCAGCCTGTTGGCCCCGCGGCCTGCACAGGCGGAGTGGGGACACTTGCGCTCTATGACTCTGCTCCCAGGGAGGTGGCAGAGGGGCGGCCGCGGTGCTTTGACTTTGAGCGGTCCCCACTCCAGCACTCTGAGAAATAGTCACTTTGTCAAAGACCGCACACCGCTCGTTCCCTTATATGCAAAAAAGGTGTTCGTCCTGACGTTTTGCGAGCCCTTATTTTACCGTCGTCGGCGCTATCAGGGGAAACAGGCCCGCTCCTTCCGCCTTCATGGAACCGTAGCTCGGCCCCGAGGGCCCAGGATTACCCTCATACCGGTTCTCACGACATGCGTCGACACTCGGCTCGGCCCCGGCAGCCGCAGCTCCCGCCGGCCCGGCCAGCCGGGTCCGCACCCCTGGCCGGCGCCTGGAGCGTCTGGACTTTGTCGTTTTCTCTCCAAGACTCGTCTCTGCCAACTGCCGTGGACTTCGGCGGGGGCTGCCGCGGGCTGTGCCCGGCCTCTTGGGGGTCCCGCCTGCCCGCGCAGGCAGCTAGGACAGGGTTATCAGCGCTCTCAGGGGGGCCTCCGCAGACCCCCCACAGGTGGCTTCGTACACCTCTTGAACGTGGCGCCCGGCCGCTCGGTGAGAGCGGGGTCTTCCCAGGCAAGCCGCCTGTGGGCCCCGCGGCCTGGACAGGCGGAGCGGAGACAAGCCCAGGCTACCGGTAGGATCGACCGGCTGGCAGTCGTGGTGGAGCAACGGGGACGCCTCGCGCCGCCGCGGGCCGCCGTCCTCCGTCTCTCTCCCACTCTCGGAGGCAGGCCGCCCGAGGCCAACGGGCCTCGGACGGCGTGGGGTGGAAGGGCTCCACCCCAGGGGAAGAAAACACGCCCGCGCGCGTTTGCACAGTCTGCCCCGGCCCGGCATCTCGGAGGGGGGTCGCCCGGGCAGCCAGCCAGCCTGTCGGCCCCGCGGCCTGCACAGGCGGAGTGGGGACCCTCGCGCTCGATGACTCTGCTCCCAGGGAGGTGGCAGAGGGGCGGCCGCGGTGCTTTGACTTTGAGCGGTCCCCACTCCGCACATTGAGAAATAGTCACTTTGTCAAAGACCGCACACCGCTCGTTCCCTTATATGCAAAAAAGGTGTTCGTCCTGACGTTTTGCGAGGCCCTAATTTACCGCCGTCGGCGCTATCAGGGGAAACGGGCCCGCTCCTTCCGCCCTCCTGGAACCGTGCCTCGGCCCGGAGCGACCAGGATTACCCTCATACCGGTTCTCACGACATGCATTGACACTCGGCTCAGCCCCGGCAGCCGCAGCTCCCGCCGGCCCGGCCAGCCGGGTCCGCCCCCCGTGGCCGGCGCCTGGAGCGTTTGGACTTTGTCGTTTTTTCAAAGACTCATCTCTGCCAACTGCCCTGGGCTTCAGCAGTGGCTGCCGCGGGCTGTGCACGGCCTCCTGGGGGAGTCCCGCCTGCCCGCGCAGGCAGCTAGGACAGGGTTATCAGCGCTCTCAGGGGGGCCTCCGCAGACCCCCCACAGGTGGCTTCGTACACCTCTTGAACGTGGCGCCCGGCCGCTCGGAGAGCGGGGTCTACCCGGGCAGCCAGCCGGCCTGTCGGCCCCGCGGCCTGGACAGGCGGAGTGGGGACACTCGCGCTCGATGACTCTGCTCCCAGGGAGGTGGCAGAGGGGCGGCCGCGGTGCTTTGACTTTGAGCGGCCCCCACTCCCTTCCCAGCACTCTGAGAAATAGTCACTTTGTCAAAGACCGCACACCGCTCGTTCCCTTATATGCAAAAAAGGTGTTCGTCCTGACGTTTTGCGAGGCCTTAATTTACCGCCGTCGGCGCTATCAGGGGGAACAGGCCCGCTCCTTCCGCCTTCCTGGAACCGTGCCTCGGCCCCGAGGGCCCAGGATTACCCTCATACCGGTTCTCACGACAAGCATCGACACTCGGCTCAGCCCCAGCCGCCGCAGCTCCCGCCGGCCCGGCCAGCCGGGTCCGCCCTCCGTGGCCGGCGCCTGGAGCGTTTGGACTTTGTCGTTTTTCTCAAAGACTCATCTCTGCCAACTGCCGTGGGATTCAGCAGGGGCTGCCACGGCTGTTCCCCGCCTCCTGGGTGTCCTGCCCTGCAACACCGGAGGGTCAGGGGGGGTCTTGAGCAACTACTGGTAGGTGCAGCACCTCGGGGGCCCTCTGCAGCCAGCACACTGCTGCCAACAGCCCGCTCCCCATCACCAGCCAGCCCCTTCTGCATACATCTGGCGGGGGTGCTTTTTTGACTTCCCCCATTTTGGCCTATGGGGAAAAGCCAGGGGGAAAACCTCCAGAGTCAGGCCAACCTCCTGGAACTCCAGCTCGGCCTGGAGCTACTGGTTTGCCCCCTTCCCGGTTCTCAGGACATGCCTTGACACTCGGCTCTTCCCCAGCCGCCGCAGCTCCCCTCGGCCCGGCCAGCCGGGTCCGCCCCCCTGACCGGCGCCCGGAGCAGTTTGGACTTTGTCGTTTTTTTTCTCCAAGACTCATCTCTGCCAACTGCCAAGGACTTCAGCAGGGGCTGCCACCTGCTGTTCCCCGCCAATGGGTGTCCTACCCTGCAACACCGGAGGCTCAGGCAGGGTCTTGAGCAACTGCTGGTAGGTGCTCTCAGGGGGCCCCTCCACACCCCCAGGCCCACATCCAGGGCCTCCCTCCCGGCCCCTGGAGCAGCCAGCACCCCCTCACCGTCAGCACTCTCTCCCCGTTGGGACTGTGAAACTTTTCTGACCGTGCAAGCTTCGTCAAACGGCAAGGGGGCAACCGGCGTTCTGTGCCCGGCCTCCTGGGGTCCTGCCCGGGCACATCGGAGGCTCAGCCTGGGTTTTCAGCCACCACGGGCAGGTGCACTCAGGGGGCCCTCCGCAGCCGCCCATGCACACCTCTGCAGCCAGCACACCGCTGCCAACAGCCCGCTCCCCATCACCAGCCAGCCCCTTCTGCATACATCTGGCGGGGGTGCTTTTTTGACTTCCCCCCTTTTGGCCTATGGGGAAAAGCCAAGGGGAAAACCTCCAGAGTCAGGCCGACCTCCTGGAACTAGAGCTCGGCCTGGAGCCACCGGTTTGTCCCCTTCCCGGTTCTCAGGACCTGCACTGACACTCGGCTCAGCACCGGCAGCTGCAGCCCCCGCCGGCCCGGCCAGCCGGGTCCGCACCCCTGGCCGGCACGCCTGGAGCGTTTGGACTTTGTCATTTTCATGACTTGTCTCCTCAGACATTGTCCGACTGCAAGGGGGGCGGCCGCGGTCCGTGCCCAGCCTCCAGGGGTTGCCCCCGGCCCCTGGAGCAGCCAGCACCCCCTCGCCGTCACCACTCTCTCCCCATTGGGACTTTGAAACTTTTCTGACCGTGCAAGCTTCGTCAAACGGCAAGGGGGCAACCGGCGTTCTGTGCCCGGCCTCCTGGGGTCCTGCCCGGGCACATCGGAGGCTCAGCCTGGGTTTTCAGCCACCACGGGCAGGTGCACTCAGGGGGCCCTCCGCAGCCGCCCATGCACACCTCTGCAGCCAGCACACCGCTGCCAACAGCCCGCTCCCCATCACCAGCCAGCCCCTCTGCATACATCTGCTGGGGGTGCTTTTTTGACTTCCCCCATTGTGGCCAATGGGAAAATGCCAAGGGGAAAACCTCCGGAGTCAGGCCCACCTCCTGGAACTCCATCCCGGCCTGGAGCTACTAGTTTGTCCCCTTTCCGGTTCTCAGGACATGCATTGACACTCGGCTCTTCCCAAGCCGCCGCAGCTCCCGCCGGCCCGTCCAGCCGGGTCCGCACCCCTGGCCGGCGCCTGGAGCGTTTGGACTTTGTCGTTTTTCCTCAAAGACTCATCTCTGCCAACTGCCCTGGGCTTCAGCAGTGGCTGCCGCGGGCTGTGCACGGCCTACTGGGGGGTCCCGCCTGCCCGCGCAGGCAGCTAGGACAGGGCTCTCAGCAAGGGCTTGGAGGCGGTGTCAGGGGGGCCTCCGCAGCACCCCCAAGGTGGCTTCCTACACCTCTCGAACGTTGGGGCCCGGCCGCTCGGAGAGCGGGGTCTGCCCGGGCAGCCAGCCAGCCTGTCGGCCCCGCGGCCTGGACAGGCGGAGTGGGGACACTCGCGCTCGATGACTCTGCTCCCAGGGAGGTGGCAGAGGGGCGGCCGCGGTGCTTTGACTTTGAGCGGTCCCCACTCCTCAGCACATTGAGAAATAGTCACTTTGTCAAGGACCGCACACCGCTCGTTCCCTTATATGCAAAAAAGGTGTTCGTCCTGACGTTTTGCGAGGCCCTAATTTACCGCCGTCGGCGCTATCAGGGGAAACGGGCCCGCTCCTTCCGCCCTCCTGGAACCGTGCCTCGGCCCGGAGCGACCAGGATTACCCTCATACCGGTTCTCACGACATACATCGACACTCGGCTCAGCCCCGGCAGCCGCAGCTCCCGCCGGCCCAGCCAGCCGGGTCCGCCACCCTGGCCGGCACGCCTGGAGCGTTTGGACTTTGTCGTTTTTTCAAAGACTCATCCCTGCCAACGACTTCAGCAGGGGCTGCCACCTGCTGTTCCCCGCCAATGGGTGTCCTGACCTGCAACACCGGAGGGTCATGGGGGGTCTTGAGCAACTACTGGTAGGTGCAGCACCTCGGGGGCCCTCTGCAGCCAGCACACTGCTGCCAACAGCCCGCTCCCCGTCACCCCCCAGCCCCTCTGCATACATCTGCCGGGGGTGCTTTTTTGACTTCCCCCATGTTGGCCTATGGGGAAAAGCCAGGGGGAAAACCTCCAGAGTCAGGCCGACCTCCTGGAACCCTAGCCCGGCCTGGAGCTACTGGTTTGCCCCCTTCCCGGTTCTCAGGACATGCCTTGACACTCGGCTCTTCCCCAGCCGCCGCAGCTCCCGTCGGCCCGGCCAGCCGGGTCCGCCCCCCTGACCGGCGCCTGGAGCAGTTTGGACTTTGTCATTTTTTTCAAAGACTCATCTCTGCCAAGGACTTCAGCAGGGGCTGCCACCTGCTTTTCCCCGCCAATGGGTGTCCTGCCCTGCAACACCGGAGGCTCAGGCAGGGTCTTGAGCAACTGCTGGTAGGTGCTCTCAGGGGGCCCCGCCACACCCCCAGGCCCACCTCCAGGGCCTCCCTCCCGGCCCCTGGAGCAGCCAGCACCCCCCTCACCGTCAGCACTCTCTCCCCGTTGGGACTTTGAAACTTTTCTGACCGTGCAAGCTTCATCAAACGGCAAGGGGGCAACCGGCGTTCTGTGCCCGGCCTCCTGGGGTCCTGCCCGGGCACATCGGAGGCTCAGCCTGGGTTTTCAGCCACCACGGGCAGGTGCACTCGGGGGGCCCTCCGCAGCCGCCCATGCACACCTCTGCAGCCAGCACACCGCTGCCAACAGCCCGCTCCCCATCACCAGCCAGCCCCTCTGCATACATCTGCTGGGGGTGCTTTTTTGACTTCCCCCATTGTGGCCAATGGGAAAATGCCAAGGGGAAAACCTCCGGAGTCAGGCCCACCTCCTGGAACTCCATCCCGGCCTGGAGCTACTAGTTTGTCCCCTTTCCGGTTCTCAGGACATGCATTGACACTCGGCTCTTCCCAAGCCGCCGCAGCTCCCGCCGGCCCGTCCAGCCGGGTCCGCACCCCTGGCCGGCGCCTGGAGCGTTTGGACTTTGTCGTTTTTCCTCAAAGACTCATCTCTGCCAACTGCCCTGGGCTTCAGCAGTGGCTGCCGCGGGCTGTGCACGGCCTACTGGGGGGTCCCGCCTGCCCGCGCAGGCAGCTAGGACAGGGCTCTCAGCAAGGGCTTGGAGGCGGTGTCAGGGGGGCCTCCGCAGCACCCCCAAGGTGGCTTCCTACACCTCTCGAACGTTGGGGCCCGGCCGCTCGGAGAGCGGGGTCTGCCCGGGCAGCCAGCCAGCCTGTCGGCCCCGCGGCCTGGACAGGCGGAGTGGGGACACTCGCGCTCGATGACTCTGCTCCCAGGGAGGTGGCAGAGGGGCGGCCGCGGTGCTTTGACTTTGAGCGGTCCCCACTCCTCAGCACATTGAGAAATAGTCACTTTGTCAAGGACCGCACACCGCTCGTTCCCTTATATGCAAAAAAGGTGTTCGTCCTGACGTTTTGCGAGGCCCTAATTTACCGCCGTCGGCGCTATCAGGGGAAACGGGCCCGCTCCTTCCGCCCTCCTGGAACCGTGCCTCGGCCCGGAGCGACCAGGATTACCCTCATACCGGTTCTCACGACATACATCGACACTCGGCTCAGCCCCGGCAGCCGCAGCTCCCGCCGGCCCAGCCAGCCGGGTCCGCCACCCTGGCCGGCACGCCTGGAGCGTTTGGACTTTGTCGTTTTTTCAAAGACTCATCCCTGCCAACGACTTCAGCAGGGGCTGCCACCTGCTGTTCCCCGCCAATGGGTGTCCTGACCTGCAACACCGGAGGGTCATGGGGGGTCTTGAGCAACTACTGGTAGGTGCAGCACCTCGGGGGCCCTCTGCAGCCAGCACACTGCTGCCAACAGCCCGCTCCCCGTCACCCCCCAGCCCCTCTGCATACATCTGCCGGGGGTGCTTTTTTGACTTCCCCCATGTTGGCCTATGGGGAAAAGCCAGGGGGAAAACCTCCAGAGTCAGGCCGACCTCCTGGAACCCTAGCCCGGCCTGGAGCTACTGGTTTGCCCCCTTCCCGGTTCTCAGGACATGCCTTGACACTCGGCTCTTCCCCAGCCGCCGCAGCTCCCGTCGGCCCGGCCAGCCGGGTCCGCCCCCCTGACCGGCGCCTGGAGCAGTTTGGACTTTGTCATTTTTTTCAAAGACTCATCTCTGCCAAGGACTTCAGCAGGGGCTGCCACCTGCTTTTCCCCGCCAATGGGTGTCCTGCCCTGCAACACCGGAGGCTCAGGCAGGGTCTTGAGCAACTGCTGGTAGGTGCTCTCAGGGGGCCCCGCCACACCCCCAGGCCCACCTCCAGGGCCTCCCTCCCGGCCCCTGGAGCAGCCAGCACCCCCCTCACCGTCAGCACTCTCTCCCCGTTGGGACTTTGAAACTTTTCTGACCGTGCAAGCTTCATCAAACGGCAAGGGGGCAACCGGCGTTCTGTGCCCGGCCTCCTGGGGTCCTGCCCGGGCACATCGGAGGCTCAGCCTGGGTTTTCAGCCACCACGGGCAGGTGCACTCGGGGGGCCCTCCGCAGCCGCCCATGCACACCTCTGCAGCCAGCACACCGCTGCCAACAGCCCGCTCCCCATCACCAGCCAGCCCCTCTGCATACATCTGCCGGGGGTGCTTTTTTGACTTCCCCCATTTTGGCCAATGGGAAAAGCCAGGGGGAAAACCTCCAGAGTCAGGCCGACCTCCTGGAACTCCAGCTCGGCCTGGAGCTACTGGTTTGTCCCCTTCCCGGTTCTCAGGACATGCATCGACACTCGGCTCAGCCCCGGCAGCCGCAGCCCCCGCCAGCCCGGCCAGCCGGGTCCGCCCCCCTGGCCGGCGCCTGGAGCGTTTGGACTTTGTCATTTTCATGACTTGTCTCCTCGAACTTTGTTCGACTGCAAGGGGGTGTGCCCAGCCTCCAGGGGTTGCCCCCGGCCCCTGGAGCAGCCAGCTCCCCCTCGCCCTCAACACTCTCTCTCCGTGGGGACTTTGAAACTTTTTCTGACCGTGCAAGCTTCATCGGACGGCAAGGGGGCAAGCTGTGGTCTGTGCCCGGCCTCCTGGGTTCCTGCCCGGGGCACATCGGAGGCTCAGCCTGGGTTTTCAGCCACCACCGGTAGGTGCGCTTTGGGGGCCCTCCGCAGCCGCCCTGGGCCACCCCTGCAGCCAGCGCACTGCTGCCAACAGCCCGCTCTCCATCACCAGCCAGCCCCGTCCGCGCACATCTGCCGGGGGTGCTTTTTTGAGAAATACTGTCACTTTGTCAAGGACCACACACCGCTCGTTCCCTTATACCCCGACAAGGTGTTCGTGGTGACGTTTTGCGAGGCCTTATTTTACCGCCGTCGGCGCTATCAGGTGAAACAGGCGCGCCCTCCTTCCGCCCTCCTGGAACCGTGGCTCGGCCCGGAGCGACCAGGATTACCCTCATACCGGTTCTCACCACCTGCGTTGACACTCGGCTCCGCCCCGGCAGCTGCAGCTCCCGCCGCCCCGGCCGGCCGGGTCCGCTCCCCTGGCCGGCACGCCTGGAGCGTTTGGACTTTGTCATTTTCATGACTA
>NW_027102076.1:0-133953 GCF_035609145.1 Eleutherodactylus coqui
TAAAATCTCATTGGTCGCTGCTGCTGCCGCCATTTTTTTAAAAAGGTACGCTCAGTTGTTTCATGGAGAACATGAAGGTAGCTACTTACAATTCAGGCAGGTAGGTTCAGTTCTTGGAGGTTGGGGAATGCTTATGGGCAAGGCCTTATGTCTGATAATATTGGCTGCTTCCAACTGTACCTACCGCAAGCAGACGATCAGTGGATACAATGCTGCGAGCTGGGAAAAAAGCCTAGAATAATCCACGGCAGGCAGGCAGCAAAATGTAAATAACGGGATTGGTTAGCTGCGCTAAATTCTTGCTTGTACCTGAAAAAGGTTTCACCTGCAACGCGGCCTTCTACTGGTTTTTGCGACGTGACATTCACTGACAAGGCACAGGCGCTGGTAGGTTTCTGCGAGCACCCACAATACAGCGTTGCAGTCTTCAATCTGTGCAGAACTCTTTTTTTTACCTAAAATTAGCAAGATTCGTTTAAAACTCTTGTGGTGTATTATAGCCTTCTCCTGAGATGACATCATAGCGATACTAAGAATAATAAAGATAAAAAGCATCATAGGCTGAAGAAATTATACGCAGGGTACGTCATTTTTAGCCTTCCATAACTATATAGCTATATATGCATACATCCATATATTTAGCTAGATATCCATAAAATCTATATCGATATATATGTATTTCTATATATTTATATAGATATTTATCTATACACAGGGACAGATAGATAGATAGATAGATAGATAGATAGATAGACAGAGACTGTATGCAATAAGCCTGGATGTCTGACAGTTAAAGCTGCATCGTGATGTCATTAAGGCTCTATTATGACACGTACAGCTTGGAACCATATATATTATAGCACGGCTGCCATTTACAGTCAGTCTCCATTGGAGTTGGAAGTTGGCAAACATGTACTAGGCTGTCTTCCCAAGAAGCCACAGCAGCCAGATAAATTGGATGTTCCACCGAACTGCTATTTTATTCAGCCAGTAAGGGGAAAGCGGTGGCCTACAAAATCTCATTGGTCGCTGCTGCTGCCGACATTTTTTAAAAAGGTACGCTCAGTTGTTTCATGGAGAACATGAAGGTAGCTACTTACAATTCAGGCAGGTAGGTTCAGTTCTTGGAGGTTGGGGAATGCTTATGGGCAAGGCCTTATGTCTGATCATATTGGCTGCTTCCAACTGTACCTACCGCAAGCAGACGATCAGTGGATACAATGCTGCGAGCTGGGAAAAAAGCCTAGAATAATCCACGGCAGGCAGGCAAGCAAAATGTAAATAACGGGATTGGTTAGCTGCGCTAAAATTCTTGCTTGTACCTGAAAAAGGTTTCACCTGCAACGCGGCCTTCTACTGGTTTTGCGACGTGACATTCACTGACAAGGCACAGGCCTGGTAGGTTTCTGCGAGCACCCACAATACAGCGTTGCAGTCTTCAAATCTGTGCAGAACTCTTTTTTTTTACCTAAAATTAGCAAGATTCGCTTAAAACTCTTGTGGTGTATTATAGCCTTCTCCTGAGATGACATTCATAGCGATACTAAGAATAATAAAGATAAAAAGCATCATAGGCTGAAGAAATTATACGCAGGGTACGTCATTTTTTAGCCTTCCATAACTATATAGCTATATATGCATACATCCATATATTTAGCTAGATATCCATAAAAATCTATATCGATATATATGTATTTCTATATATTATATAGATATTTATCTATACACAGGGACAGATAGATAGATAGATAGATAGATAGACAGAGACTGTATGCAATAAGCCTGGATGTCTGACAGTTAAAGCTGCATCGTGATGTCATTAAGGCTCTATTATGACACGTACAGCTTGGAACCATATATATTATAGCACGGCTGCCATTTACAGTCAGTCTCCATTGGAGTTGGAAGTTGGCAAACATGTACTAGGCTGTCTTCCCAAGAAGCCACAGCAGCCAGATAAATTGGATGTTCCACCGAACTGCTATTTTATTCAGCCAGTAAGGGGAAAGCGGTGGCCTACAAAATCTCATTGGTCGCTGCTGCTGCCGACATTTTTTTAAAAAGGTACGCTCAGTTGTTTCATGGAGAACATGAAGGTAGCTACTTACAATTCAGGCAGGTAGGTTCAGTTCTTGGAGGTTGGGGAATGCTTATGGGCAAGGCCTTATGTCTGATAATATTGGCTGCTTCCAACTGTACTACCGCAAGCAGACGATCAGTGGATACAATGCTGCGAGCTGGGAAAAAAGCTAGAATAATCCACGGCAGGCAGGCAAGCAAAATGTAAATAACGGATTGGTTAGCTGCGCTAAAATTCTTGCTTGTACCTGAAAAGGTTTCACCTGCAACGCGGCCTTCTACTGGTTTTTGCGACGTGACATTCACTGACAAGGCACAGGCGCTGGTAGGTTTCTGCGAGCACCCACAATACAGCGTTGCAGTCTTCAAATCTGTGCAGAACTCTTTTTTTTACCTAAAATTAGCAAGATTCGCTTAAAACTCTTGTGGTGTATTATAGCCTTCTCCTGAGATGACATTCATAGCGATACTAAGAATAATAAAGATAAAAAGCATCATAGGCTGAAGAATTATACGCAGGGTACGTCATTTTTAGCCTTCCATAACTATATAGCTATATATGCATACATCCATATATTTAGCTAGATATCCATAAAAATCTATATCGATATATATGTATTTCTATATATTTATATAGATATTTATCTATACACAGGGACAGATAGATAGATAGATAGATAGATAGATAGACAGAGACTGTATGCAATAAGCCTGGATGTCTGACAGTTAAAGCTGCATCGTGATGTCATTAAGGCTCTAGTATGACACGTACAGCTTGGAACCATATATATTATAGCACGGCTGCCATTTACAGTCAGTCTCCATTGGAGTTGGAAGTTGGCAAACATGTACTAGGCTGTCTTCCCAAGAAGCCACAGCAGCCAGATAAATTGGATGTTCCACGAACTGCTATTTTATTCAGCCAGTAAGGGGAAAGCGGTGGCCTACAAAATCTCATTGGTCGCTGCTGCTGCCGACATTTTTTTAAAAAGGTACGCTCAGTTGTTTCATGGAGAACATGAAGGTAGCTACTTACAATTCAGGCAGGTAGGTTCAGTTCTTGGAGGTTGGGGAATGCTTATGGGCAAGGCCTTATGTCTGATAATATTGGCTGCTTCCAACTGTACCTACCGCAAGCAGACGATCAGTGGATACAATGCTGCGAGCTGGGAAAAAAGCCTAGAATAATCCACGGCAGGCAGGCAAGCAAAATGTAAATAACGGGATTGGTTAGCTGCGCTAAAATTCTTGCTTGTACCTGAAAAAGGTTTCACCTGCAACGCGGCTTCTACTGGTTTTTGCGACGTGACATTCACTGACAAGGCACAGGCGCTGGTAGGTTTCTGCGAGCACCCACAATACAGCGTTGCAGTCTTCAAATCTGTGCAGAACTCTTTTTTTTACCTAAAATTAGCAAGATTCGTTTAAAAACTCTTGTGGTGTATTATAGCCTTCTCCTGAGATGACATTCATAGCGATACTAAGAATAATAAAGATAAAAAGCATCATAGGCTGAAGAAATTATACGCAGGGTACGTCATTTTTTAGCCTTCCATAACTATATAGCTATATATGCATACATCATATATTTAGCTAGATATCCATAAAAATCTATATCTATATATATGTAATTCTATATATTTATATAGATAATTATCTATACACAGGGACAGTAGATAGATAGATAGATAGATAGATAGATAGATAGATAGATAGACAGAGACTGTATGCAATAAGCCTGGATGTCTGACAGTTAAAGCTGCATCGTGATGTCATTAAGGCTCTATTATGACACGTACAGCTTGGAACCATATATATTATAGCACGGCTGCCATTACAGTCAGTCTCCATTGGAGTTGGAAGTGGCAAACATGTACTAGGCTGTCTTCCCAAGAAGCCACAGCAGCCAGATAAATTGGATGTTCCACCGAACTGCTATTTTATTCAGCCAGTAAGGGAAAGCGGTGGCCTACAAATCTCATTGGTCGCTGCTGCTGCCGACATTTTTTTAAAAAGGTACGCTCAGTTGTTTCATGGAGAACATGAAGGTAGCTACTTACATTCAGGCAGGTAGGTTCAGTTCTTGGAGGTTGGGGAATGCTTATGGGCAAGGCCTTATGTCTGATCATATTGGCTGCTTCCAACTGTACCTACCGCAAGCAGACGATCAGTGGATACAATGCTGCGAGCTGGGAAAAAAGCCTAGAATAATCCACGGCAGGCAGGCAAGCAAAATGTAAATAACGGGATTGGTTAGCTGCGCAAAAATTCTTGCTTGTACTGAAAAAGGTTTCACCTGCAACGCGGCCTTCTACTGGTTTTTGCGACGTGACATTCACTGACAAGGCACAGGCGCTGGTAGTTTCTGCGAGCACCCCCACAATACAGCGTTGCAGTCTTCAAATCTGTGCAGAACTCTTTTTTTTACCTAAAATTAGCAAGATTCGCTTAAAACTCTTGTGGTGTATTATAGCCTTCTCCTGAGATGACATTCATAGCGATACTAAAGAATAATAAAGATAAAAAGCATCATAGGCTGAAGAAATTATACGCAGGGTACGTCATTTTTTAGCCTTCATAACTATATAGCTATATATGCATACATCCATATATTTAGCTAGATATCCATAAAAATCTATATCGATATATATGTATTTCTATATATTTATATAGATATTTATCTATACACAGGGACAGATAGATAGATAGATAGATAGATAGACAGAGACTGTATGCAATAAGCCTGGATGTCTGACAGTTAAAGCTGCATCGTGATGTCATTAAGGCTCTATTATGACACGTACAGCTTGGAACCATATATATTATAGCACGGCTGCCATTTACAGTCAGTCTCCATTGGAGTTGGAAGTTGGCAAACATGTACTAGGCTGTCTTCCCAAGAAGCCACAGCAGCCAGATAAATTGGATGTTCCACCGAACTGCTATTTTATTCAGCCAGTAAGGGGAAAGCGGTGGCCTACAAAATCTCATTGGTCGCTGCTGCTGCGACATTTTTTTAAAAGGTACGCTCAGTTGTTTCATGGAGAACATGAAGGTAGCTACTTACAATTCAGGCAGGTAGGTTCAGTTCTTGGAGGTTGGGGAATGCTTATGGGCAAGGCCTTATGTCTGATAATATTGGCTGCTTTCCAACTGTACCTACCGCAAGCAGACGATCAGTGGATACAATGCTGCGAGCTGGGAAAAAAGCCTAGAATAATCCACGGCAGGCAGGCAAGCAAAATGTAAATAACGGTATGGTTAGCTGCGCTAAAATTCTTGCTTGTACCTGAAAAAGGTTTCACCTGCAACGCGGCCTTCTACTGGTTTTTGCGACGTGACATTCACTGACAAGGCACAGGCGCTGGTAGGTTTCTGCGAGCACCCACAATACAGCGTTGCAGTCTTCAAATCTGTGCAGAACTCTTTTTTTTACCTAAAATTAGCAAGATTCGCTTAAAACTCTTGTGGTGTATTATAGCCTTCTCCTGAGATGACATTCATAGCGATACTAAGAATAATAAAGATAAAAAGCATCATAGGCTGAAGAAATTATACGCAGGGTACGTCATTTTTTAGCCTTCCATAACTATATAGCTATATATGCATACATCCATATATTTAGCTAGATATCCATAAAAATCTATATCGATATATATGTATTTCTATATATTTATATAGATATTTATCTATACCACAGGGACAGATAGATAGATAGATAGATAGATAGATAGATAGACAGAGACTGTATGCAATAAGCCTGGATGTCTGACAGTTAAAGCTGCATCGTGATGTCATTAAGGCTCTAGTATGACACGTACAGCTTGGAACCATATATATTATAGCACGGCTGCCATTTACAGTCAGTCTCCATTGGAGTTGGAAGTTGGCAAACATGTACTAGGCTGTCTTCCAAGAAGCCACAGCAGCAGATAAATTGGATGTTCCACCGAACTGCTATTTTATTCAGCCAGTAAGGGGAAAGCGGTGGCCTACAAAATCTCATTGGTCGCTGCTGCTGCCGACATTTTTTTAAAAAGGTACGCTCAGTTGTTTCATGGAGAACATGAAGGTAGCTACTTACAATTCAGGCAGGTAGGTTCAGTTCTTGGAGGTTGGGGAATGCTTATGGCAAGGCCTTATGTCTGATAATATTGGCTGCTTCCAACTGTACCTACCGCAAGCAGACGATCAGTGGATACAATGCTGCGAGCTGGGAAAAAAAGCCTAGAATAATCCACGGCAGGCAGGCAAGCAAAATGTAAATAACGGGATTGGTTAGCTGCGCTAAAATTCTTGCTTGTACCTGAAAAGGTTTCACCTGCAACGCGGCCTTCTACTGGTTTTTGCGACGTGACATTCACTGACAAGGCACAGGCGCTGGTAGGTTTCTGCGAGCACCCACAATACAGCGTTGCAGTCTTCAAATCTGTGCAGAACTCTTTTTTTTTACCTAAAATTAGCAAGATTCGTTTAAAACTCTTGTGGTGTATTATAGCCTTCTCCTGAGATGACATTCATAGCGATACTAAGAATAATAAAGATAAAAAGCATCATAGGCTGAAGAAATTATACGCAGGGTACGTCATTTTTTAGCCTTCCATAACTATATAGCTATATATGCATACATCCATATATTTAGCTAGATATCCATAAAAATCTATATCTATATATATGTATTTCTATATATTTATATAGATATTTATCTATACACAGGGACAGATGATAGATAGATGATAGATAGATAGATAGATAGATAGATAGATAGATAGACAGAGACTGTATGCAATAAGCCTGGATGTCTGACAGTTAAAGCTGCATCGTGATGTCATTAAGGCTCTATTATGACACGTACAGCTTGGAACCATATATATTATAGCACGGCTGCCATTTACAGTCAGTCTCCATTGAGTTGGAAGTTGGCAAACATGTACTAGGCTGTCTTCCAAGAAGCCACAGCAGCCAGATAAATTGGATGTTCCACCGAACTGCTATTTTATTCAGCCAGTAAGGGGAAAGCGGTGGCCTACAAAATCTCATTGGTCGCTGCTGCTGCCGACATTTTTTAAAAAGGTACGCTCAGTTGTTTCATGGAGAACATGAAGGTAGCTACTTACAATTCAGGCAGGTAGGTTCAGTTCTTGGAGGTTGGGGAATGCTTATGGGCAAGGCCTTATGTCTGATCATATTGGCTGCTTCCAACTGTACCTACCGCAAGCAGACGATCAGTGGATACAATGCTGCGAGCTGGGAAAAAAGCCTAGAATAATCCACGGCAGGCAGGCAAGCAAAATGTAAATAACGGGATTGGTTAGCTGCGCAAAAATTCTTGCTTGTACCTGAAAAAGGTTTCACCTGCAACGCGGCCTTCTACTGGTTTTGCGACGTGACATTCACTGACAAGGCACAGGCGCTGGTAGGTTTCTGCGAGCACCCACAATACAGCGTTGCAGTCTTCAAATCTGTGCAGAACTCTTTTTTTTACCTAAAATTAGCAAGATTCGCTTAAAACTCTTGTGGTGTATTATAGCCTTCTCCTGAGATGACATTCATAGCGATACTAAGAATAATAAAGATAAAAAGCATCATAGGCTGAAGAAATTATACGCAGGGTACGTCATTTTTTTAGCCTTCCATAACTATATAGCTATATATGCATACATCCATATATTTAGCTAGATATCCATAAAAATCTATATCGATATATATGTATTTCTATATATTTATATAGATATTTATCTATACACAGGGACATATAGATAGATAGATAGATAGACAGAGACTGTATGCAATAAGCCTGGATGTCTGACAGTTAAAGCTGCATCGTGATGTCATTAAGGCTCTATTATGACACGTACAGCTTGGAACCATATATATTATAGCACGGCTGCCATTTACAGTCAGTCTCCATTGGAGTTGGAAGTTGGCAAACATGTACTAGGCTGTCTTCCCAAGAAGCCACAGCAGCCAGATAAATTGGATGTTCCACCGAACTGCTATTTTATTCAGCCAGTAAGGGGAAAGCGGTGGTCTACAAAATCTCATTGGTCGCTGCTGCTGCCGCCATTTTTTTAAAAAGGTACGCTCAGTTGTTTCATGGAGAACATGAAGGTAGCTACTTACAATTCAGGCAGGTAGGTTCAGTTCTTGGAGGTTGGGGAATGCTTATGGGCAAGGCCTTATGTCTGATAATATTGGCTGCTTCCAACTGTACCTACCGCAAGCAGACGATCAGTGGATACAATGCTGCGAGCTGGGAAAAAAGCCTAGAATAATCCACGGCAGGCAGGCAAGCAAAATGTAAATAACGGGATTGGTTAGCTGCGCTAAAATTCTTGCTTGTACCTGAAAAAGGTTTCACCTGCAACGCGGCCTTCTACTGGTTTTTGCGACGTGACATTCACTGACAAGGCACAGGCGCTGGTAGGTTTCTGCGAGCACCCACAATACAGCGTTGCAGTCTTCAAATCTGTGCAGAACTCTTTTTTTTACCTAAAATTAGCAAGATTCGTTTAAAACTCTTGTGGTGTATTATAGCCTTCTCCTGAGATGACATTCATAGCGATACTAAGAATAATAAAGATAAAAAGCATCATAGGCTGAAGAAATTATACGCAGGGTACGTCATTTTTTAGCCTTCCATAACTATATAGCTATATATGCATACATCCATATATTTAGCTAGATATCCATAAAAATCTATATCTATATATATGTATTTCTATATATTTATATAGATATTTATCTATACACAGGGACAGATAGATAGATAGATAGATAGATAGATAGATAGATAGATAGACAGAGACTGTATGCAATAAGCCTGGATGTCTGACAGTTAAAGCTGCATCGTGATGTCATTAAGGCTCTATTATGACACGTACAGCTTGGAACCATATATATTATAGCACGGCTGCCATTTACAGTCAGTCTCCATTGGAGTTGGAAGTTGGCAAACATGTACTAGGCTGTCTTCCCAAGAAGCCACAGCAGCCAGATAAATTGGATGTTCCACCGAACTGCTATTTTATTCAGCCAGTAAGGGGAAAGCGGTGGCCTACAAAATCTCATTGGTCGCTGCTGCTGCCGACATTTTTTTAAAAAGGTACGCTCAGTTGTTTCATGGAGAACATGAAGGTAGCTACTTACAATTCAGGCAGGTAGGTTCAGTTCTTGGAGGTTGGGGAATGCTTATGGGCAAGGCCTTATGTCTGATCATATTGGCTGCTTCCAACTGTACCTACCGCAAGCAGACGATCAGTGGATACAATGCTGCGAGCTGGGAAAAAAGCCTAGAATAATCCACGGCAGGCAGGCAAGCAAAATGTAAATAACGGGATTGGTTAGCTGCGCTAAAATTCTTGCTTGTACCTGAAAAAGGTTTCACCTGCAACGCGGCCTTCTACTGGTTTTTGCGACGTGACATTCACTGACAAGGCACAGGCCTGGTAGGTTTCTGCGAGCACCCACAATACAGCGTTGCAGTCTTCAAATCTGTGCAGAACTCTTTTTTTTACCTAAAATTAGCAAGATTCGCTTAAAACTCTTGTGGTGTATTATAGCCTTCTCCTGAGATGACATTCATAGCGATACTAAGAATAATAAAGATAAAAAGCATCATAGGCTGAAGAAATTATACGCAGGGTACGTCATTTTTTAGCCTTCCATAACTATATAGCTATATATGCATACATCCATATATTTAGCTAGATATCCATAAAAATCTATATCGATATATATGTATTTCTATATATTTATATAGATATTTATCTATACACAGGGACAGATAGATAGATAGATAGATAGATAGACAGAGACTGTATGCAATAAGCCTGGATGTCTGACAGTTAAAGCTGCATCGTGATGTCATTAAGGCTCTATTATGACACGTACAGCTTGGAACCATATATATTATAGCACGGCTGCCATTTACAGTCAGTCTCCATTGGAGTTGGAAGTTGGCAAACATGTACTAGGCTGTCTTCCCAAGAAGCCACAGCAGCCAGATAAATTGGATGTTCCACCGAACTGCTATTTTATTCAGCCAGTAAGGGGAAAGCGGTGGCCTACAAAATCTCATTGGTCGCTGCTGCTGCCGACATTTTTTTAAAAAGGTACGCTCAGTTGTTTCATGGAGAACATGAAGGTAGCTACTTACAATTCAGGCAGGTAGGTTCAGTTCTTGGAGGTTGGGGAATGCTTATGGGCAAGGCCTTATGTCTGATAATATTGGCTGCTTCCAACTGTACCTACCGCAAGCAGACGATCAGTGGATACAATGCTGCGAGCTGGGAAAAAAGCCTAGAATAATCCACGGCAGGCAGGCAAGCAAAATGTAAATAACGGGATTGGTTAGCTGCGCTAAAATTCTTGCTTGTACCTGAAAAAGGTTTCACCTGCAACGCGGCCTTCTACTGGTTTTTGCGACGTGACATTCACTGACAAGGCACAGGTGCTGGTAGGTTTCTGCGAGCACCCACAATACAGCGTTGCAGTCTTCAAATCTGTGCAGAACTCTTTTTTTTACCTAAAATTAGCAAGATTCGTTTAAAACTCTTGTGGTGTATTATAGCCTTCTCCTGAGATGACATTCATAGCGATACTAAGAATAATAAAGATAAAAAGCATCATAGGCTGAAGAAATTATACGCAGGGTACGTCATTTTTTAGCCTTCCATAACTATATAGCTATATATGCATACATCCATATATTTAGCTAGATATCCATAAAAATCTATATCTATATATATGTATTTCTATATATTTATATAGATATTTATCTATACACAGGGACAGATAGATAGATAGATAGATAGATAGATAGATAGATAGATAGACAGAGACTGTATGCAATAAGCCTGGATGTCTGACAGTTAAAGCTGCATCGTGATGTCATTAAGGCTCTATTATGACACGTACAGCTTGGAACCATATATATTATAGCACGGCTGCCATTTACAGTCAGTCTCCATTGGAGTTGGAAGTTGGCAAACATGTACTAGGCTGTCTTCCCAAGAAGCCACAGCAGCCAGATAAATTGGATGTTCCACCGAACTGCTATTTTATTCAGCCAGTAAGGGGAAAGCGGTGGCCTACAAAATCTCATTGGTCGCTGCTGCTGCCGACATTTTTTTAAAAAGGTACGCTCAGTTGTTTCATGGAGAACATGAAGGTAGCTACTTACAATTCAGGCAGGTAGGTTCAGTTCTTGGAGGTTGGGGAATGCTTATGGGCAAGGCCTTATGTCTGATCATATTGGCTGCTTCCAACTGTACCTACCGCAAGCAGACGATCAGTGGATACAATGCTGCGAGCTGGGAAAAAAGCCTAGAATAATCCACGGCAGGCAGGCAAGCAAAATGTAAATAACGGGATTGGTTAGCTGCGCTAAAATTCTTGCTTGTACCTGAAAAAGGTTTCACCTGCAACGCGGCCTTCTACTGGTTTTTGCGACGTGACATTCACTGACAAGGCACAGGCCTGGTAGGTTTCTGCGAGCACCCACAATACAGCGTTGCAGTCTTCAAATCTGTGCAGAACTCTTTTTTTTACCTAAAATTAGCAAGATTCGCTTAAAACTCTTGTGGTGTATTATAGCCTTCTCCTGAGATGACATTCATAGCGATACTAAGAATAATAAAGATAAAAAGCATCATAGGCTGAAGAAATTATACGCAGGGTACGTCATTTTTTAGCCTTCCATAACTATATAGCTATATATGCATACATCCATATATTTAGCTAGATATCCATAAAAATCTATATCGATATATATGTATTTCTATATATTTATATAGATATTTATCTATACACAGGGACAGATAGATAGATAGATAGATAGATAGATAGATAGATAGATAGATAGATAGATAGATAGACAGAGACTGTATGCAATAAGCCTGGATGTCTGACAGTTAAAGCTGCATCGTGATGTCATTAAGGCTCTAGTATGACACGTACAGCTTGGAACCATATATATTATAGCACGGCTGCCATTTACAGTCAGTCTCCATTGGAGTTGGAAGTTGGCAAACATGTACTAGGCTGTCTTCCCAAGAAGCCACAGCAGCCAGATAAATTGGATGTTCCACCGAACTGCTATTTTATTCAGCCAGTAAGGGGAAAGCGGTGGCCTACAAAATCTCATTGGTCGCTGCTGCTGCCGACATTTTTTTAAAAAGGTACGCTCAGTTGTTTCATGGAGAACATGAAGGTAGCTACTTACAATTCAGGCAGGTAGGTTCAGTTCTTGGAGGTTGGGGAATGCTTATGGGCAAGGCCTTATGTCTGATAATATTGGCTGCTTCCAACTGTACCTACCGCAAGCAGACGATCAGTGGATACAATGCTGCGAGCTGGGAAAAAAGCCTAGAATAATCCACGGCAGGCAGGCAAGCAAAATGTAAATAACGGGATTGGTTAGCTGCGCTAAAATTCTTGCTTGTACCTGAAAAAGGTTTCACCTGCAACGCGGCCTTCTACTGGTTTTTGCGACGTGACATTCACTGACAAGGCACAGGCGCTGGTAGGTTTCTGCGAGCACCCACAATACAGCGTTGCAGTCTTCAAATCTGTGCAGAACTCTTTTTTTTACCTAAAATTAGCAAGATTCGTTTAAAACTCTTGTGGTGTATTATAGCCTTCTCCTGAGATGACATTCATAGCGATACTAAGAATAATAAAGATAAAAAGCATCATAGGCTGAAGAAATTATACGCAGGGTACGTCATTTTTTAGCCTTCCATAACTATATAGCTATATATGCATACATCCATATATTTAGCTAGATATCCATAAAAATCTATATCTATATATATGTATTTCTATATATTTATATAGATATTTATCTATACACAGGGACAGATAGATAGATAGATAGATAGATAGATAGATAGATAGATAGACAGAGACTGTATGCAATAAGCCTGGATGTCTGACAGTTAAAGCTGCATCGTGATGTCATTAAGGCTCTATTATGACACGTACAGCTTGGAACCATATATATTATAGCACGGCTGCCATTTACAGTCAGTCTCCATTGGAGTTGGAAGTTGGCAAACATGTACTAGGCTGTCTTCCCAAGAAGCCACAGCAGCCAGATAAATTGGATGTTCCACCGAACTGCTATTTTATTCAGCCAGTAAGGGGAAAGCGGTGGCCTACAAAATCTCATTGGTCGCTGCTGCTGCCGACATTTTTTTAAAAAGGTACGCTCAGTTGTTTCATGGAGAACATGAAGGTAGCTACTTACAATTCAGGCAGGTAGGTTCAGTTCTTGGAGGTTGGGGAATGCTTATGGGCAAGGCCTTATGTCTGATCATATTGGCTGCTTCCAACTGTACCTACCGCAAGCAGACGATCAGTGGATACAATGCTGCGAGCTGGGAAAAAAGCCTAGAATAATCCACGGCAGGCAGGCAAGCAAAATGTAAATAACGGGATTGGTTAGCTGCGCAAAAATTCTTGCTTGTACCTGAAAAAGGTTTCACCTGCAACGCGGCCTTCTACTGGTTTTTGCGACGTGACATTCACTGACAAGGCACAGGCGCTGGTAGGTTTCTGCGAGCACCCACAATACAGCGTTGCAGTCTTCAAATCTGTGCAGAACTCTTTTTTTTACCTAAAATTAGCAAGATTCGCTTAAAACTCTTGTGGTGTATTATAGCCTTCTCCTGAGATGACATTCATAGCGATACTAAGAATAATAAAGATAAAAAGCATCATAGGCTGAAGAAATTATACGCAGGGTACGTCATTTTTTAGCCTTCCATAACTATATAGCTATATATGCATACATCCATATATTTAGCTAGATATCCATAAAAATCTATATCGATATATATGTATTTCTATATATTTATATAGATATTTATCTATACACAGGGACAGATAGATAGATAGATAGATAGATAGACAGAGACTGTATGCAATAAGCCTGGATGTCTGACAGTTAAAGCTGCATCGTGATGTCATTAAGGCTCTATTATGACACGTACAGCTTGGAACCATATATATTATAGCACGGCTGCCATTTACAGTCAGTCTCCATTGGAGTTGGAAGTTGGCAAACATGTACTAGGCTGTCTTCCCAAGAAGCCACAGCAGCCAGATAAATTGGATGTTCCACCGAACTGCTATTTTATTCAGCCAGTAAGGGGAAAGCGGTGGCCTACAAAATCTCATTGGTCGCTGCTGCTGCCGACATTTTTTTAAAAAGGTACGCTCAGTTGTTTCATGGAGAACATGAAGGTAGCTACTTACAATTCAGGCAGGTAGGTTCAGTTCTTGGAGGTTGGGGAATGCTTATGGGCAAGGCCTTATGTCTGATAATATTGGCTGCTTCCAACTGTACCTACCGCAAGCAGACGATCAGTGGATACAATGCTGCGAGCTGGGAAAAAAGCCTAGAATAATCCACGGCAGGCAGGCAAGCAAAATGTAAATAACGGGATTGGTTAGCTGCGCTAAAATTCTTGCTTGTACCTGAAAAAGGTTTCACCTGCAACGCGGCCTTCTACTGGTTTTTGCGACGTGACATTCACTGACAAGGCACAGGCGCTGGTAGGTTTCTGCGAGCACCCACAATACAGCGTTGCAGTCTTCAAATCTGTGCAGAACTCTTTTTTTTACCTAAAATTAGCAAGATTCGCTTAAAACTCTTGTGGTGTATTATAGCCTTCTCCTGAGATGACATTCATAGCGATACTAAGAATAATAAAGATAAAAAGCATCATAGGCTGAAGAAATTATACGCAGGGTACGTCATTTTTTAGCCTTCCATAACTATATAGCTATATATGCATACATCCATATATTTAGCTAGATATCCATAAAAATCTATATCGATATATATGTATTTCTATATATTTATATAGATATTTATCTATACACAGGGACAGATAGATAGATAGATAGATAGATAGATAGATAGATAGACAGAGACTGTATGCAATAAGCCTGGATGTCTGACAGTTAAAGCTGCATCGTGATGTCATTAAGGCTCTAGTATGACACGTACAGCTTGGAACCATATATATTATAGCACGGCTGCCATTTACAGTCAGTCTCCATTGGAGTTGGAAGTTGGCAAACATGTACTAGGCTGTCTTCCCAAGAAGCCACAGCAGCCAGATAAATTGGATGTTCCACCGAACTGCTATTTTATTCAGCCAGTAAGGGGAAAGCGGTGGCCTACAAAATCTCATTGGTCGCTGCTGCTGCCGACATTTTTTTAAAAAGGTACGCTCAGTTGTTTCATGGAGAACATGAAGGTAGCTACTTACAATTCAGGCAGGTAGGTTCAGTTCTTGGAGGTTGGGGAATGCTTATGGGCAAGGCCTTATGTCTGATAATATTGGCTGCTTCCAACTGTACCTACCGCAAGCAGACGATCAGTGGATACAATGCTGCGAGCTGGGAAAAAAGCCTAGAATAATCCACGGCAGGCAGGCAAGCAAAATGTAAATAACGGGATTGGTTAGCTGCGCTAAAATTCTTGCTTGTACCTGAAAAAGGTTTCACCTGCAACGCGGCCTTCTACTGGTTTTTGCGACGTGACATTCACTGACAAGGCACAGGCGCTGGTAGGTTTCTGCGAGCACCCACAATACAGCGTTGCAGTCTTCAAATCTGTGCAGAACTCTTTTTTTTACCTAAAATTAGCAAGATTCGTTTAAAACTCTTGTGGTGTATTATAGCCTTCTCCTGAGATGACATTCATAGCGATACTAAGAATAATAAAGATAAAAAGCATCATAGGCTGAAGAAATTATACGCAGGGTACGTCATTTTTTAGCCTTCCATAACTATATAGCTATATATGCATACATCCATATATTTAGCTAGATATCCATAAAAATCTATATCTATATATATGTATTTCTATATATTTATATAGATATTTATCTATACACAGGGACAGATAGATAGATAGATAGATAGATAGATAGATAGATAGATAGATAGATAGATAGATAGACAGAGACTGTATGCAATAAGCCTGGATGTCTGACAGTTAAAGCTGCATCGTGATGTCATTAAGGCTCTATTATGACACGTACAGCTTGGAACCATATATATTATAGCACGGCTGCCATTTACAGTCAGTCTCCATTGGAGTTGGAAGTTGGCAAACATGTACTAGGCTGTCTTCCCAAGAAGCCACAGCAGCCAGATAAATTGGATGTTCCACCGAACTGCTATTTTATTCAGCCAGTAAGGGGAAAGCGGTGGCCTACAAAATCTCATTGGTCGCTGCTGCTGCCGACATTTTTTTAAAAAGGTACGCTCAGTTGTTTCATGGAGAACATGAAGGTAGCTACTTACAATTCAGGCAGGTAGGTTCAGTTCTTGGAGGTTGGGGAATGCTTATGGGCAAGGCCTTATGTCTGATCATATTGGCTGCTTCCAACTGTACCTACCGCAAGCAGACGATCAGTGGATACAATGCTGCGAGCTGGGAAAAAAGCCTAGAATAATCCACGGCAGGCAGGCAAGCAAAATGTAAATAACGGGATTGGTTAGCTGCGCAAAAATTCTTGCTTGTACCTGAAAAAGGTTTCACCTGCAACGCGGCCTTCTACTGGTTTTTGCGACGTGACATTCACTGACAAGGCACAGGCGCTGGTAGGTTTCTGCGAGCACCCACAATACAGCGTTGCAGTCTTCAAATCTGTGCAGAACTCTTTTTTTTACCTAAAATTAGCAAGATTCGCTTAAAACTCTTGTGGTGTATTATAGCCTTCTCCTGAGATGACATTCATAGCGATACTAAGAATAATAAAGATAAAAAGCATCATAGGCTGAAGAAATTATACGCAGGGTACGTCATTTTTTAGCCTTCCATAACTATATAGCTATATATGCATACATCCATATATTTAGCTAGATATCCATAAAAATCTATATCGATATATATGTATTTCTATATATTTATATAGATATTTATCTATACACAGGGACAGATAGATAGATAGATAGATAGACAGAGACTGTATGCAATAAGCCTGGATGTCTGACAGTTAAAGCTGCATCGTGATGTCATTAAGGCTCTATTATGACACGTACAGCTTGGAACCATATATATTATAGCACGGCTGCCATTTACAGTCAGTCTCCATTGGAGTTGGAAGTTGGCAAACATGTACTAGGCTGTCTTCCCAAGAAGCCACAGCAGCCAGATAAATTGGATGTTCCACCGAACTGCTATTTTATTCAGCCAGTAAGGGGAAAGCGGTGGTCTACAAAATCTCATTGGTCGCTGCTGCTGCCGCCATTTTTTTAAAAAGGTACGCTCAGTTGTTTCATGGAGAACATGAAGGTAGCTACTTACAATTCAGGCAGGTAGGTTCAGTTCTTGGAGGTTGGGGAATGCTTATGGGCAAGGCCTTATGTCTGATAATATTGGCTGCTTCCAACTGTACCTACCGCAAGCAGACGATCAGTGGATACAATGCTGCGAGCTGGGAAAAAAGCCTAGAATAATCCACGGCAGGCAGGCAAGCAAAATGTAAATAACGGGATTGGTTAGCTGCGCTAAAATTCTTGCTTGTACCTGAAAAAGGTTTCACCTGCAACGCGGCCTTCTACTGGTTTTTGCGACGTGACATTCACTGACAAGGCACAGGCGCTGGTAGGTTTCTGCGAGCACCCACAATACAGCGTTGCAGTCTTCAAATCTGTGCAGAACTCTTTTTTTTACCTAAAATTAGCAAGATTCGTTTAAAACTCTTGTGGTGTATTATAGCCTTCTCCTGAGATGACATTCATAGCGATACTAAGAATAATAAAGATAAAAAGCATCATAGGCTGAAGAAATTATACGCAGGGTACGTCATTTTTTAGCCTTCCATAACTATATAGCTATATATGCATACATCCATATATTTAGCTAGATATCCATAAAAATCTATATCTATATATATGTATTTCTATATATTTATATAGATATTTATCTATACACAGGGACAGATAGATAGATAGATAGATAGATAGATAGATAGATAGATAGATAGACAGAGACTGTATGCAATAAGCCTGGATGTCTGACAGTTAAAGCTGCATCGTGATGTCATTAAGGCTCTATTATGACACGTACAGCTTGGAACCATATATATTATAGCACGGCTGCCATTTACAGTCAGTCTCCATTGGAGTTGGAAGTTGGCAAACATGTACTAGGCTGTCTTCCCAAGAAGCCACAGCAGCCAGATAAATTGGATGTTCCACCGAACTGCTATTTTATTCAGCCAGTAAGGGGAAAGCGGTGGCCTACAAAATCTCATTGGTCGCTGCTGCTGCCGACATTTTTTTAAAAAGGTACGCTCAGTTGTTTCATGGAGAACATGAAGGTAGCTACTTACAATTCAGGCAGGTAGGTTCAGTTCTTGGAGGTTGGGGAATGCTTATGGGCAAGGCCTTATGTCTGATCATATTGGCTGCTTCCAACTGTACCTACCGCAAGCAGACGATCAGTGGATACAATGCTGCGAGCTGGGAAAAAAGCCTAGAATAATCCACGGCAGGCAGGCAAGCAAAATGTAAATAACGGGATTGGTTAGCTGCGCTAAAATTCTTGCTTGTACCTGAAAAAGGTTTCACCTGCAACGCGGCCTTCTACTGGTTTTTGCGACGTGACATTCACTGACAAGGCACAGGCCTGGTAGGTTTCTGCGAGCACCCACAATACAGCGTTGCAGTCTTCAAATCTGTGCAGAACTCTTTTTTTTACCTAAAATTAGCAAGATTCGCTTAAAACTCTTGTGGTGTATTATAGCCTTCTCCTGAGATGACATTCATAGCGATACTAAGAATAATAAAGATAAAAAGCATCATAGGCTGAAGAAATTATACGCAGGGTACGTCATTTTTTAGCCTTCCATAACTATATAGCTATATATGCATACATCCATATATTTAGCTAGATATCCATAAAAATCTATATCGATATATATGTATTTCTATATATTTATATAGATATTTATCTATACACAGGGACAGATAGATAGATAGATAGATAGATAGACAGAGACTGTATGCAATAAGCCTGGATGTCTGACAGTTAAAGCTGCATCGTGATGTCATTAAGGCTCTATTATGACACGTACAGCTTGGAACCATATATATTATAGCACGGCTGCCATTTACAGTCAGTCTCCATTGGAGTTGGAAGTTGGCAAACATGTACTAGGCTGTCTTCCCAAGAAGCCACAGCAGCCAGATAAATTGGATGTTCCACCGAACTGCTATTTTATTCAGCCAGTAAGGGGAAAGCGGTGGCCTACAAAATCTCATTGGTCGCTGCTGCTGCCGACATTTTTTTAAAAAGGTACGCTCAGTTGTTTCATGGAGAACATGAAGGTAGCTACTTACAATTCAGGCAGGTAGGTTCAGTTCTTGGAGGTTGGGGAATGCTTATGGGCAAGGCCTTATGTCTGATAATATTGGCTGCTTCCAACTGTACCTACCGCAAGCAGACGATCAGTGGATACAATGCTGCGAGCTGGGAAAAAAGCCTAGAATAATCCACGGCAGGCAGGCAAGCAAAATGTAAATAACGGGATTGGTTAGCTGCGCTAAAATTCTTGCTTGTACCTGAAAAAGGTTTCACCTGCAACGCGGCCTTCTACTGGTTTTTGCGACGTGACATTCACTGACAAGGCACAGGTGCTGGTAGGTTTCTGCGAGCACCCACAATACAGCGTTGCAGTCTTCAAATCTGTGCAGAACTCTTTTTTTTACCTAAAATTAGCAAGATTCGTTTAAAACTCTTGTGGTGTATTATAGCCTTCTCCTGAGATGACATTCATAGCGATACTAAGAATAATAAAGATAAAAAGCATCATAGGCTGAAGAAATTATACGCAGGGTACGTCATTTTTTAGCCTTCCATAACTATATAGCTATATATGCATACATCCATATATTTAGCTAGATATCCATAAAAATCTATATCTATATATATGTATTTCTATATATTTATATAGATATTTATCTATACACAGGGACAGATAGATAGATAGATAGATAGATAGATAGATAGATAGATAGACAGAGACTGTATGCAATAAGCCTGGATGTCTGACAGTTAAAGCTGCATCGTGATGTCATTAAGGCTCTATTATGACACGTACAGCTTGGAACCATATATATTATAGCACGGCTGCCATTTACAGTCAGTCTCCATTGGAGTTGGAAGTTGGCAAACATGTACTAGGCTGTCTTCCCAAGAAGCCACAGCAGCCAGATAAATTGGATGTTCCACCGAACTGCTATTTTATTCAGCCAGTAAGGGGAAAGCGGTGGCCTACAAAATCTCATTGGTCGCTGCTGCTGCCGACATTTTTTTAAAAAGGTACGCTCAGTTGTTTCATGGAGAACATGAAGGTAGCTACTTACAATTCAGGCAGGTAGGTTCAGTTCTTGGAGGTTGGGGAATGCTTATGGGCAAGGCCTTATGTCTGATCATATTGGCTGCTTCCAACTGTACCTACCGCAAGCAGACGATCAGTGGATACAATGCTGCGAGCTGGGAAAAAAGCCTAGAATAATCCACGGCAGGCAGGCAAGCAAAATGTAAATAACGGGATTGGTTAGCTGCGCTAAAATTCTTGCTTGTACCTGAAAAAGGTTTCACCTGCAACGCGGCCTTCTACTGGTTTTTGCGACGTGACATTCACTGACAAGGCACAGGCCTGGTAGGTTTCTGCGAGCACCCACAATACAGCGTTGCAGTCTTCAAATCTGTGCAGAACTCTTTTTTTTACCTAAAATTAGCAAGATTCGCTTAAAACTCTTGTGGTGTATTATAGCCTTCTCCTGAGATGACATTCATAGCGATACTAAGAATAATAAAGATAAAAAGCATCATAGGCTGAAGAAATTATACGCAGGGTACGTCATTTTTTAGCCTTCCATAACTATATAGCTATATATGCATACATCCATATATTTAGCTAGATATCCATAAAAATCTATATCGATATATATGTATTTCTATATATTTATATAGATATTTATCTATACACAGGGACAGATAGATAGATAGATAGATAGATAGATAGATAGATAGATAGATAGATAGACAGAGACTGTATGCAATAAGCCTGGATGTCTGACAGTTAAAGCTGCATCGTGATGTCATTAAGGCTCTAGTATGACACGTACAGCTTGGAACCATATATATTATAGCACGGCTGCCATTTACAGTCAGTCTCCATTGGAGTTGGAAGTTGGCAAACATGTACTAGGCTGTCTTCCCAAGAAGCCACAGCAGCCAGATAAATTGGATGTTCCACCGAACTGCTATTTTATTCAGCCAGTAAGGGGAAAGCGGTGGCCTACAAAATCTCATTGGTCGCTGCTGCTGCCGACATTTTTTTAAAAAGGTACGCTCAGTTGTTTCATGGAGAACATGAAGGTAGCTACTTACAATTCAGGCAGGTAGGTTCAGTTCTTGGAGGTTGGGGAATGCTTATGGGCAAGGCCTTATGTCTGATAATATTGGCTGCTTCCAACTGTACCTACCGCAAGCAGACGATCAGTGGATACAATGCTGCGAGCTGGGAAAAAAGCCTAGAATAATCCACGGCAGGCAGGCAAGCAAAATGTAAATAACGGGATTGGTTAGCTGCGCTAAAATTCTTGCTTGTACCTGAAAAAGGTTTCACCTGCAACGCGGCCTTCTACTGGTTTTTGCGACGTGACATTCACTGACAAGGCACAGGTGCTGGTAGGTTTCTGCGAGCACCCACAATACAGCGTTGCAGTCTTCAAATCTGTGCAGAACTCTTTTTTTTACCTAAAATTAGCAAGATTCGTTTAAAACTCTTGTGGTGTATTATAGCCTTCTCCTGAGATGACATTCATAGCGATACTAAGAATAATAAAGATAAAAAGCATCATAGGCTGAAGAAATTATACGCAGGGTACGTCATTTTTTAGCCTTCCATAACTATATAGCTATATATGCATACATCCATATATTTAGCTAGATATCCATAAAAATCTATATCTATATATATGTATTTCTATATATTTATATAGATATTTATCTATACACAGGGACAGATAGATAGATAGATAGATAGATAGATAGATAGATAGACAGAGACTGTATGCAATAAGCCTGGATGTCTGACAGTTAAAGCTGCATCGTGATGTCATTAAGGCTCTATTATGACACGTACAGCTTGGAACCATATATATTATAGCACGGCTGCCATTTACAGTCAGTCTCCATTGGAGTTGGAAGTTGGCAAACATGTACTAGGCTGTCTTCCCAAGAAGCCACAGCAGCCAAATAAATTGGATGTTCCACCGAACTGCTATTTTATTCAGCCAGTAAGGGGAAAGCGGTGGCCTACAAAATCTCATTGGTCGCTGCTGCTGCCGACATTTTTTTAAAAAGGTACGCTCAGTTGTTTCATGGAGAACATTAAGGTAGCTACTTACAATTCAGGCAGGTAGGTTCAGTTCTTGGAGGTTGGGGAATGCTTATGGGCAAGGCCTTATGTCTGATCATATTGGCTGCTTCCAACTGTACCTACCGCAAGCAGACGATCAGTGGATACAATGCTGCGAGCTGGGAAAAAAGCCTAGAATAATCCACGGCAGGCAGGCAAGCAAAATGTAAATAACGGGATTGGTTAGCTGCGCTAAAATTCTTGCTTGTACCTGAAAAAGGTTTCACCTGCAACGCGGCCTTCTACTGGTTTTTGCGACGTGACATTCACTGACAAGGCACAGGCCTGGTAGGTTTCTGCGAGCACCCACAATACAGCGTTGCAGTCTTCAAATCTGTGCAGAACTCTTTTTTTTACCTAAAATTAGCAAGATTCGCTTAAAACTCTTGTGGTGTATTATAGCCTTCTCCTGAGATGACATTCATAGCGATACTAAGAATAATAAAGATAAAAAGCATCATAGGCTGAAGAAATTATACGCAGGGTACGTCATTTTTTAGCCTTCCATAACTATATAGCTATATATGCATACATCCATATATTTAGCTAGATATCCATAAAAATCTATATCGATATATATGTATTTCTATATATTTATATAGATATTTATCTATACACAGGGACAGATAGATAGATAGATAGATAGATAGATAGACAGAGACTGTATGCAATAAGCCTGGATGTCTGACAGTTAAAGCTGCATCGTGATGTCATTAAGGCTCTATTATGACACGTACAGCTTGGAACCATATATATTATAGCACGGCTGCCATTTACAGTCAGTCTCCATTGGAGTTGGAAGTTGGCAAACATGTACTAGGCTGTCTTCCCAAGAAGCCACAGCAGCCAGATAAATTGGATGTTCCACCGAACTGCTATTTTATTCAGCCAGTAAGGGGAAGGCGATGGCCTACAAAATCTCATTGGTCGCTGCTGCTGCCGACATTTCTTTAAAAAGGTACGCTCAGTTGTTTCATGGAGAACATGAAGGTAGCTACTTACAATTCAGGCAGGTAGGTTCAGTTCTTGGAGGTTGGGGAATGCTTATGGGCAAGGCCTTATGTCTGATCATATTGGCTGCTTCCAACTGTACCTACCGCAAGCAGACGATCAGTGGATACAATGCTGCGAGCTGGGAAAAAAGCCTAGAATAATCCACGGCAGGCAGGCAAGCAAAATGTAAATAACGGGATTGGTTAGCTGCGCTAAAATTCTTGCTTGTACCTGAAAAAGGTTTCACCTGCAACGCGGCCTTCTACTGGTTTTTGCGACGTGACATTCACTGACAAGGCACAGGCCTGGTAGGTTTCTGCGAGCACCCACAATACAGCGTTGCAGTCTTCAAATCTGTGCAGAACTCTTTTTTTTACCTAAAATTAGCAAGATTCGCTTAAAACTCTTGTGGTGTATTATAGCCTTCTCCTGAGATGACATTCATAGCGATACTAAGAATAATAAAGATAAAAAGCATCATAGGCTGAAGAAATTATACGCAGGGTACGTCATTTTTTAGCCTTCCATAACTATATAGCTATATATGCATACATCCATATATTTAGCTAGATATCCATAAAAATCTATATCGATATATATGTATTTCTATATATTTATATAGATATTTATCTATACACAGGGACAGATAGATAGATAGATAGATAGATAGATAGACAGAGACTGTATGCAATAAGCCTGGATGTCTGACAGTTAAAGCTGCATCGTGATGTCATTAAGGCTCTAGTATGACACGTACAGCTTGGAACCATATATATTATAGCACGGCTGCCATTTACAGTCAGTCTCCATTGGAGTTGGAAGTTGGCAAACATGTACTAGGCTGTCTTCCCAAGAAGCCACAGCAGCCAGATAAATTGGATGTTCCACCGAACTGCTATTTTATTCAGCCAGTAAGGGGAAAGCGGTGGCCTACAAAATCTCATTGGTCGCTGCTGCTGCCGACATTTTTTTAAAAAGGTACGCTCAGTTGTTTCATGGAGAACATGAAGGTAGCTACTTACAATTCAGGCAGGTAGGTTCAGTTCTTGGAGGTTGGGGAATGCTTATGGGCAAGGCCTTATGTCTGATAATATTGGCTGCTTCCAACTGTACCTACCGCAAGCAGACGATCAGTGGATACAATGCTGCGAGCTGGGAAAAAAGCCTAGAATAATCCACGGCAGGCAGGCAAGCAAAATGTAAATAACGGGATTGGTTAGCTGCGCTAAAATTCTTGCTTGTACCTGAAAAAGGTTTCACCTGCAACGCGGCCTTCTACTGGTTTTTGCGACGTGACATTCACTGACAAGGCACAGGCGCTGGTAGGTTTCTGCGAGCACCCACAATACAGCGTTGCAGTCTTCAAATCTGTGCAGAACTCTTTTTTTTACCTAAAATTAGCAAGATTCGTTTAAAACTCTTGTGGTGTATTATAGCCTTCTCCTGAGATGACATTCATAGCGATACTAAGAATAATAAAGATAAAAAGCATCATAGGCTGAAGAAATTATACGCAGGGTACGTCATTTTTTAGCCTTCCATAACTATATAGCTATATATGCATACATCCATATATTTAGCTAGATATCCATAAAAATCTATATCTATATATATGTATTTCTATATATTTATATAGATATTTATCTATACACAGGGACAGATAGATAGATAGATAGATAGATAGATAGATAGACAGAGACTGTATGCAATAAGCCTGGATGTCTGACAGTTAAAGCTGCATCGTGATGTCATTAAGGCTCTATTATGACACGTACAGCTTGGAACCATATATATTATAGCACGGCTGCCATTTACAGTCAGTCTCCATTGGAGTTGGAAGTTGGCAAACATGTACTAGGCTGTCTTCCCAAGAAGCCACAGCAGCCAGATAAATTGGATGTTCCACCGAACTGCTATTTTATTCAGCCAGTAAGGGGAAAGCGGTGGCCTACAAAATCTCATTGGTCGCTGCTGCTGCCGACATTTTTTTAAAAAGGTACGCTCAGTTGTTTCATGGAGAACATGAAGGTAGCTACTTACAATTCAGGCAGGTAGGTTCAGTTCTTGGAGGTTGGGGAATGCTTATGGGCAAGGCCTTATGTCTGATCATATTGGCTGCTTCCAACTGTACCTACCGCAAGCAGACGATCAGTGGATACAATGCTGCGAGCTGGGAAAAAAGCCTAGAATAATCCACGGCAGGCAGGCAAGCAAAATGTAAATAACGGGATTGGTTAGCTGCGCTAAAATTCTTGCTTGTACCTGAAAAAGGTTTCACCTGCAACGCGGCCTTCTACTGGTTTTTGCGACGTGACATTCACTGACAAGGCACAGGCCTGGTAGGTTTCTGCGAGCACCCACAATACAGCGTTGCAGTCTTCAAATCTGTGCAGAACTCTTTTTTTTACCTAAAATTAGCAAGATTCGCTTAAAACTCTTGTGGTGTATTATAGCCTTCTCCTGAGATGACATTCATAGCGATACTAAGAATAATAAAGATAAAAAGCATCATAGGCTGAAGAAATTATACGCAGGGTACGTCATTTTTTAGCCTTCCATAACTATATAGCTATATATGCATACATCCATATATTTAGCTAGATATCCATAAAAATCTATATCGATATATATGTATTTCTATATATTTATATAGATATTTATCTATACACAGGGACAGATAGATAGATAGATAGATAGATAGACAGAGACTGTATGCAATAAGCCTGGATGTCTGACAGTTAAAGCTGCATCGTGATGTCATTAAGGCTCTATTATGACACGTACAGCTTGGAACCATATATATTATAGCACGGCTGCCATTTACAGTCAGTCTCCATTGGAGTTGGAAGTTGGCAAACATGTACTAGGCTGTCTTCCCAAGAAGCCACAGCAGCCAGATAAATTGGATGTTCCACCGAACTGCTATTTTATTCAGCCAGTAAGGGGAAAGCGGTGGCCTACAAAATCTCATTGGTCGCTGCTGCTGCCGACATTTTTTTAAAAAGGTACGCTCAGTTGTTTCATGGAGAACATGAAGGTAGCTACTTACAATTCAGGCAGGTAGGTTCAGTTCTTGGAGGTTGGGGAATGCTTATGGGCAAGGCCTTATGTCTGATAATATTGGCTGCTTCCAACTGTACCTACCGCAAGCAGACGATCAGTGGATACAATGCTGCGAGCTGGGAAAAAAGCCTAGAATAATCCACGGCAGGCAGGCAAGCAAAATGTAAATAACGGGATTGGTTAGCTGCGCTAAAATTCTTGCTTGTACCTGAAAAAGGTTTCACCTGCAACGCGGCCTTCTACTGGTTTTTGCGACGTGACATTCACTGACAAGGCACAGGTGCTGGTAGGTTTCTGCGAGCACCCACAATACAGCGTTGCAGTCTTCAAATCTGTGCAGAACTCTTTTTTTTACCTAAAATTAGCAAGATTCGTTTAAAACTCTTGTGGTGTATTATAGCCTTCTCCTGAGATGACATTCATAGCGATACTAAGAATAATAAAGATAAAAAGCATCATAGGCTGAAGAAATTATACGCAGGGTACGTCATTTTTTAGCCTTCCATAACTATATAGCTATATATGCATACATCCATATATTTAGCTAGATATCCATAAAAATCTATATCTATATATATGTATTTCTATATATTTATATAGATATTTATCTATACACAGGGACAGATAGATAGATAGATAGATAGATAGATAGATAGATAGATAGACAGAGACTGTATGCAATAAGCCTGGATGTCTGACAGTTAAAGCTGCATCGTGATGTCATTAAGGCTCTATTATGACACGTACAGCTTGGAACCATATATATTATAGCACGGCTGCCATTTACAGTCAGTCTCCATTGGAGTTGGAAGTTGGCAAACATGTACTAGGCTGTCTTCCCAAGAAGCCACAGCAGCCAGATAAATTGGATGTTCCACCGAACTGCTATTTTATTCAGCCAGTAAGGGGAAAGCGGTGGCCTACAAAATCTCATTGGTCGCTGCTGCTGCCGACATTTTTTTAAAAAGGTACGCTCAGTTGTTTCATGGAGAACATGAAGGTAGCTACTTACAATTCAGGCAGGTAGGTTCAGTTCTTGGAGGTTGGGGAATGCTTATGGGCAAGGCCTTATGTCTGATCATATTGGCTGCTTCCAACTGTACCTACCGCAAGCAGACGATCAGTGGATACAATGCTGCGAGCTGGGAAAAAAGCCTAGAATAATCCACGGCAGGCAGGCAAGCAAAATGTAAATAACGGGATTGGTTAGCTGCGCTAAAATTCTTGCTTGTACCTGAAAAAGGTTTCACCTGCAACGCGGCCTTCTACTGGTTTTTGCGACGTGACATTCACTGACAAGGCACAGGCCTGGTAGGTTTCTGCGAGCACCCACAATACAGCGTTGCAGTCTTCAAATCTGTGCAGAACTCTTTTTTTTACCTAAAATTAGCAAGATTCGCTTAAAACTCTTGTGGTGTATTATAGCCTTCTCCTGAGATGACATTCATAGCGATACTAAGAATAATAAAGATAAAAAGCATCATAGGCTGAAGAAATTATACGCAGGGTACGTCATTTTTTAGCCTTCCATAACTATATAGCTATATATGCATACATCCATATATTTAGCTAGATATCCATAAAAATCTATATCGATATATATGTATTTCTATATATTTATATAGATATTTATCTATACACAGGGACAGATAGATAGATAGATAGATAGATAGATAGATAGATAGACAGAGACTGTATGCAATAAGCCTGGATGTCTGACAGTTAAAGCTGCATCGTGATGTCATTAAGGCTCTAGTATGACACGTACAGCTTGGAACCATATATATTATAGCACGGCTGCCATTTACAGTCAGTCTCCATTGGAGTTGGAAGTTGGCAAACATGTACTAGGCTGTCTTCCCAAGAAGCCACAGCAGCCAGATAAATTGGATGTTCCACCGAACTGCTATTTTATTCAGCCAGTAAGGGGAAAGCGGTGGCCTACAAAATCTCATTGGTCGCTGCTGCTGCCGACATTTTTTTAAAAAGGTACGCTCAGTTGTTTCATGGAGAACATGAAGGTAGCTACTTACAATTCAGGCAGGTAGGTTCAGTTCTTGGAGGTTGGGGAATGCTTATGGGCAAGGCCTTATGTCTGATAATATTGGCTGCTTCCAACTGTACCTACCGCAAGCAGACGATCAGTGGATACAATGCTGCGAGCTGGGAAAAAAGCCTAGAATAATCCACGGCAGGCAGGCAAGCAAAATGTAAATAACGGGATTGGTTAGCTGCGCTAAAATTCTTGCTTGTACCTGAAAAAGGTTTCACCTGCAACGCGGCCTTCTACTGGTTTTTGCGACGTGACATTCACTGACAAGGCACAGGTGCTGGTAGGTTTCTGCGAGCACCCACAATACAGCGTTGCAGTCTTCAAATCTGTGCAGAACTCTTTTTTTTACCTAAAATTAGCAAGATTCGTTTAAAACTCTTGTGGTGTATTATAGCCTTCTCCTGAGATGACATTCATAGCGATACTAAGAATAATAAAGATAAAAAGCATCATAGGCTGAAGAAATTATACGCAGGGTACGTCATTTTTTAGCCTTCCATAACTATATAGCTATATATGCATACATCCATATATTTAGCTAGATATCCATAAAAATCTATATCTATATATATGTATTTCTATATATTTATATAGATATTTATCTATACACAGGGACAGATAGATAGATAGATAGATAGATAGATAGATAGATAGATAGACAGAGACTGTATGCAATAAGCCTGGATGTCTGACAGTTAAAGCTGCATCGTGATGTCATTAAGGCTCTATTATGACACGTACAGCTTGGAACCATATATATTATAGCACGGCTGCCATTTACAGTCAGTCTCCATTGGAGTTGGAAGTTGGCAAACATGTACTAGGCTGTCTTCCCAAGAAGCCACAGCAGCCAGATAAATTGGATGTTCCACCGAACTGCTATTTTATTCAGCCAGTAAGGGGAAAGCGGTGGCCTACAAAATCTCATTGGTCGCTGCTGCTGCCGACATTTTTTTAAAAAGGTACGCTCAGTTGTTTCATGGAGAACATTAAGGTAGCTACTTACAATTCAGGCAGGTAGGTTCAGTTCTTGGAGGTTGGGGAATGCTTATGGGCAAGGCCTTATGTCTGATCATATTGGCTGCTTCCAACTGTACCTACCGCAAGCAGACGATCAGTGGATACAATGCTGCGAGCTGGGAAAAAAGCCTAGAATAATCCACGGCAGGCAGGCAAGCAAAATGTAAATAACGGGATTGGTTAGCTGCGCTAAAATTCTTGCTTGTACCTGAAAAAGGTTTCACCTGCAACGCGGCCTTCTACTGGTTTTTGCGACGTGACATTCACTGACAAGGCACAGGCCTGGTAGGTTTCTGCGAGCACCCACAATACAGCGTTGCAGTCTTCAAATCTGTGCAGAACTCTTTTTTTTACCTAAAATTAGCAAGATTCGCTTAAAACTCTTGTGGTGTATTATAGCCTTCTCCTGAGATGACATTCATAGCGATACTAAGAATAATAAAGATAAAAAGCATCATAGGCTGAAGAAATTATACGCAGGGTACGTCATTTTTTAGCCTTCCATAACTATATAGCTATATATGCATACATCCATATATTTAGCTAGATATCCATAAAAATCTATATCGATATATATGTATTTCTATATATTTATATAGATATTTATCTATACACAGGGACAGATAGATAGATAGATAGATAGATAGATAGATAGACAGAGACTGTATGCAATAAGCCTGGATGTCTGACAGTTAAAGCTGCATCGTGATGTCATTAAGGCTCTATTATGACACGTACAGCTTGGAACCATATATATTATAGCACGGCTGCCATTTACAGTCAGTCTCCATTGGAGTTGGAAGTTGGCAAACATGTACTAGGCTGTCTTCCCAAGAAGCCACAGCAGCCAGATAAATTGGATGTTCCACCGAACTGCTATTTTATTCAGCCAGTAAGGGGAAGGCGATGGCCTACAAAATCTCATTGGTCGCTGCTGCTGCCGACATTTCTTTAAAAAGGTACGCTCAGTTGTTTCATGGAGAACATGAAGGTAGCTACTTACAATTCAGGCAGGTAGGTTCAGTTCTTGGAGGTTGGGGAATGCTTATGGGCAAGGCCTTATGTCTGATCATATTGGCTGCTTCCAACTGTACCTACCGCAAGCAGACGATCAGTGGATACAATGCTGCGAGCTGGGAAAAAAGCCTAGAATAATCCACGGCAGGCAGGCAAGCAAAATGTAAATAACGGGATTGGTTAGCTGCGCTAAAATTCTTGCTTGTACCTGAAAAAGGTTTCACCTGCAACGCGGCCTTCTACTGGTTTTTGCGACGTGACATTCACTGACAAGGCACAGGCCTGGTAGGTTTCTGCGAGCACCCACAATACAGCGTTGCAGTCTTCAAATCTGTGCAGAACTCTTTTTTTTACCTAAAATTAGCAAGATTCGCTTAAAACTCTTGTGGTGTATTATAGCCTTCTCCTGAGATGACATTCATAGCGATACTAAGAATAATAAAGATAAAAAGCATCATAGGCTGAAGAAATTATACGCAGGGTACGTCATTTTTTAGCCTTCCATAACTATATAGCTATATATGCATACATCCATATATTTAGCTAGATATCCATAAAAATCTATATCGATATATATGTATTTCTATATATTTATATAGATATTTATCTATACACAGGGACAGATAGATAGATAGATAGATAGATAGATAGATAGACAGAGACTGTATGCAATAAGCCTGGATGTCTGACAGTTAAAGCTGCATCGTGATGTCATTAAGGCTCTAGTATGACACGTACAGCTTGGAACCATATATATTATAGCACGGCTGCCATTTACAGTCAGTCTCCATTGGAGTTGGAAGTTGGCAAACATGTACTAGGCTGTCTTCCCAAGAAGCCACAGCAGCCAGATAAATTGGATGTTCCACCGAACTGCTATTTTATTCAGCCAGTAAGGGGAAAGCGGTGGCCTACAAAATCTCATTGGTCGCTGCTGCTGCCGACATTTTTTTAAAAAGGTACGCTCAGTTGTTTCATGGAGAACATGAAGGTAGCTACTTACAATTCAGGCAGGTAGGTTCAGTTCTTGGAGGTTGGGGAATGCTTATGGGCAAGGCCTTATGTCTGATAATATTGGCTGCTTCCAACTGTACCTACCGCAAGCAGACGATCAGTGGATACAATGCTGCGAGCTGGGAAAAAAGCCTAGAATAATCCACGGCAGGCAGGCAAGCAAAATGTAAATAACGGGATTGGTTAGCTGCGCTAAAATTCTTGCTTGTACCTGAAAAAGGTTTCACCTGCAACGCGGCCTTCTACTGGTTTTTGCGACGTGACATTCACTGACAAGGCACAGGCGCTGGTAGGTTTCTGCGAGCACCCACAATACAGCGTTGCAGTCTTCAAATCTGTGCAGAACTCTTTTTTTTACCTAAAATTAGCAAGATTCGTTTAAAACTCTTGTGGTGTATTATAGCCTTCTCCTGAGATGACATTCATAGCGATACTAAGAATAATAAAGATAAAAAGCATCATAGGCTGAAGAAATTATACGCAGGGTACGTCATTTTTTAGCCTTCCATAACTATATAGCTATATATGCATACATCCATATATTTAGCTAGATATCCATAAAAATCTATATCTATATATATGTATTTCTATATATTTATATAGATATTTATCTATACACAGGGACAGATAGATAGATAGATAGATAGATAGATAGACAGAGACTGTATGCAATAAGCCTGGATGTCTGACAGTTAAAGCTGCATCGTGATGTCATTAAGGCTCTATTATGACACGTACAGCTTGGAACCATATATATTATAGCACGGCTGCCATTTACAGTCAGTCTCCATTGGAGTTGGAAGTTGGCAAACATGTACTAGGCTGTCTTCCCAAGAAGCCACAGCAGCCAGATAAATTGGATGTTCCACCGAACTGCTATTTTATTCAGCCAGTAAGGGGAAGGCGATGGCCTACAAAATCTCATTGGTCGCTGCTGCTGCCGACATTTCTTTAAAAAGGTACGCTCAGTTGTTTCATGGAGAACATGAAGGTAGCTACTTACAATTCAGGCAGGTAGGTTCAGTTCTTGGAGGTTGGGGAATGCTTATGGGCAAGGCCTTATGTCTGATCATATTGGCTGCTTCCAACTGTACCTACCGCAAGCAGACGATCAGTGGATACAATGCTGCGAGCTGGGAAAAAAGCCTAGAATAATCCACGGCAGGCAGGCAAGCAAAATGTAAATAACGGGATTGGTTAGCTGCGCTAAAATTCTTGCTTGTACCTGAAAAAGGTTTCACCTGCAACGCGGCCTTCTACTGGTTTTTGCGACGTGACATTCACTGACAAGGCACAGGCCTGGTAGGTTTCTGCGAGCACCCACAATACAGCGTTGCAGTCTTCAAATCTGTGCAGAACTCTTTTTTTTACCTAAAATTAGCAAGATTCGCTTAAAACTCTTGTGGTGTATTATAGCCTTCTCCTGAGATGACATTCATAGCGATACTAAGAATAATAAAGATAAAAAGCATCATAGGCTGAAGAAATTATACGCAGGGTACGTCATTTTTTAGCCTTCCATAACTATATAGCTATATATGCATACATCCATATATTTAGCTAGATATCCATAAAAATCTATATCGATATATATGTATTTCTATATATTTATATAGATATTTATCTATACACAGGGACAGATAGATAGATAGATAGATAGATAGATAGACAGAGACTGTATGCAATAAGCCTGGATGTCTGACAGTTAAAGCTGCATCGTGATGTCATTAAGGCTCTAGTATGACACGTACAGCTTGGAACCATATATATTATAGCACGGCTGCCATTTACAGTCAGTCTCCATTGGAGTTGGAAGTTGGCAAACATGTACTAGGCTGTCTTCCCAAGAAGCCACAGCAGCCAGATAAATTGGATGTTCCACCGAACTGCTATTTTATTCAGCCAGTAAGGGGAAAGCGGTGGCCTACAAAATCTCATTGGTCGCTGCTGCTGCCGACATTTTTTTAAAAAGGTACGCTCAGTTGTTTCATGGAGAACATGAAGGTAGCTACTTACAATTCAGGCAGGTAGGTTCAGTTCTTGGAGGTTGGGGAATGCTTATGGGCAAGGCCTTATGTCTGATAATATTGGCTGCTTCCAACTGTACCTACCGCAAGCAGACGATCAGTGGATACAATGCTGCGAGCTGGGAAAAAAGCCTAGAATAATCCACGGCAGGCAGGCAAGCAAAATGTAAATAACGGGATTGGTTAGCTGCGCTAAAATTCTTGCTTGTACCTGAAAAAGGTTTCACCTGCAACGCGGCCTTCTACTGGTTTTTGCGACGTGACATTCACTGACAAGGCACAGGCGCTGGTAGGTTTCTGCGAGCACCCACAATACAGCGTTGCAGTCTTCAAATCTGTGCAGAACTCTTTTTTTTACCTAAAATTAGCAAGATTCGTTTAAAACTCTTGTGGTGTATTATAGCCTTCTCCTGAGATGACATTCATAGCGATACTAAGAATAATAAAGATAAAAAGCATCATAGGCTGAAGAAATTATACGCAGGGTACGTCATTTTTTAGCCTTCCATAACTATATAGCTATATATGCATACATCCATATATTTAGCTAGATATCCATAAAAATCTATATCTATATATATGTATTTCTATATATTTATATAGATATTTATCTATACACAGGGACAGATAGATAGATAGATAGATAGATAGATAGATAGACAGAGACTGTATGCAATAAGCCTGGATGTCTGACAGTTAAAGCTGCATCGTGATGTCATTAAGGCTCTATTATGACACGTACAGCTTGGAACCATATATATTATAGCACGGCTGCCATTTACAGTCAGTCTCCATTGGAGTTGGAAGTTGGCAAACATGTACTAGGCTGTCTTCCCAAGAAGCCACAGCAGCCAGATAAATTGGATGTTCCACCGAACTGCTATTTTATTCAGCCAGTAAGGGGAAAGCGGTGGCCTACAAAATCTCATTGGTCGCTGCTGCTGCCGACATTTTTTTAAAAAGGTACGCTCAGTTGTTTCATGGAGAACATGAAGGTAGCTACTTACAATTCAGGCAGGTAGGTTCAGTTCTTGGAGGTTGGGGAATGCTTATGGGCAAGGCCTTATGTCTGATAATATTGGCTGCTTCCAACTGTACCTACCGCAAGCAGACGATCAGTGGATACAATGCTGCGAGCTGGGAAAAAAGCCTAGAATAATCCACGGCAGGCAGGCAAGCAAAATGTAAATAACGGGATTGGTTAGCTGCGCTAAAATTCTTGCTTGTACCTGAAAAAGGTTTCACCTGCAACGCGGCCTTCTACTGGTTTTTGCGACGTGACATTCACTGACAAGGCACAGGCGCTGGTAGGTTTCTGCGAGCACCCACAATACAGCGTTGCAGTCTTCAAATCTGTGCAGAACTCTTTTTTTTACCTAAAATTAGCAAGATTCGTTTAAAACTCTTGTGGTGTATTATAGCCTTCTCCTGAGATGACATTCATAGCGATACTAAGAATAATAAAGATAAAAAGCATCATAGGCTGAAGAAATTATACGCAGGGTACGTCATTTTTTAGCCTTCCATAACTATATAGCTATATATGCATACATCCATATATTTAGCTAGATATCCATAAAAATCTATATCTATATATATGTATTTCTATATATTTATATAGATATTTATCTATACACAGGGACAGATAGATAGATAGATAGATAGATAGATAGATAGATAGATAGATAGACAGAGACTGTATGCAATAAGCCTGGATGTCTGACAGTTAAAGCTGCATCGTGATGTCATTAAGGCTCTATTATGACACGTACAGCTTGGAACCATATATATTATAGCACGGCTGCCATTTACAGTCAGTCTCCATTGGAGTTGGAAGTTGGCAAACATGTACTAGGCTGTCTTCCCAAGAAGCCACAGCAGCCAGATAAATTGGATGTTCCACCGAACTGCTATTTTATTCAGCCAGTAAGGGGAAAGCGGTGGCCTACAAAATCTCATTGGTCGCTGCTGCTGCCGACATTTTTTTAAAAAGGTACGCTCAGTTGTTTCATGGAGAACATGAAGGTAGCTACTTACAATTCAGGCAGGTAGGTTCAGTTCTTGGAGGTTGGGGAATGCTTATGGGCAAGGCCTTATGTCTGATCATATTGGCTGCTTCCAACTGTACCTACCGCAAGCAGACGATCAGTGGATACAATGCTGCGAGCTGGGAAAAAAGCCTAGAATAATCCACGGCAGGCAGGCAAGCAAAATGTAAATAACGGGATTGGTTAGCTGCGCAAAAATTCTTGCTTGTACCTGAAAAAGGTTTCACCTGCAACGCGGCCTTCTACTGGTTTTTGCGACGTGACATTCACTGACAAGGCACAGGCGCTGGTAGGTTTCTGCGAGCACCCACTATACAGCGTTGCAGTCTTCAAATCTGTGCAGAACTCTTTTTTTTACCTAAAATTAGCAAGATTCGCTTAAAACTCTTGTGGTGTATTATAGCCTTCTCCTGAGATGACATTCATAGCGATACTAAGAATAATAAAGATAAAAAGCATCATAGGCTGAAGAAATTATACGCAGGGTACGTCATTTTTTAGCCTTCCATAACTATATAGCTATATATGCATACATCCATATATTTAGCTAGATATCCATAAAAATCTATATCGATATATATGTATTTCTATATATTTATATAGATATTTATCTATACACAGGGACAGATAGATAGATAGATAGATAGATAGATAGACAGAGACTGTATGCAATAAGCCTGGATGTCTGACAGTTAAAGCTGCATCGTGATGTCATTAAGGCTCTATTATGACACGTACAGCTTGGAACCATATATATTATAGCACGGCTGCCATTTACAGTCAGTCTCCATTGGAGTTGGAAGTTGGCAAACATGTACTAGGCTGTCTTCCCAAGAAGCCACAGCAGCCAGATAAATTGGATGTTCCACCGAACTGCTATTTTATTCAGCCAGTAAGGGGAAGGCGATGGCCTACAAAATCTCATTGGTCGCTGCTGCTGCCGACATTTCTTTAAAAAGGTACGCTCAGTTGTTTCATGGAGAACATGAAGGTAGCTACTTACAATTCAGGCAGGTAGGTTCAGTTCTTGGAGGTTGGGGAATGCTTATGGGCAAGGCCTTATGTCTGATCATATTGGCTGCTTCCAACTGTACCTACCGCAAGCAGACGATCAGTGGATACAATGCTGCGAGCTGGGAAAAAAGCCTAGAATAATCCACGGCAGGCAGGCAAGCAAAATGTAAATAACGGGATTGGTTAGCTGCGCTAAAATTCTTGCTTGTACCTGAAAAAGGTTTCACCTGCAACGCGGCCTTCTACTGGTTTTTGCGACGTGACATTCACTGACAAGGCACAGGCCTGGTAGGTTTCTGCGAGCACCCACAATACAGCGTTGCAGTCTTCAAATCTGTGCAGAACTCTTTTTTTTACCTAAAATTAGCAAGATTCGCTTAAAACTCTTGTGGTGTATTATAGCCTTCTCCTGAGATGACATTCATAGCGATACTAAGAATAATAAAGATAAAAAGCATCATAGGCTGAAGAAATTATACGCAGGGTACGTCATTTTTTAGCCTTCCATAACTATATAGCTATATATGCATACATCCATATATTTAGCTAGATATCCATAAAAATCTATATCGATATATATGTATTTCTATATATTTATATAGATATTTATCTATACACAGGGACAGATAGATAGATAGATAGATAGATAGATAGACAGAGACTGTATGCAATAAGCCTGGATGTCTGACAGTTAAAGCTGCATCGTGATGTCATTAAGGCTCTAGTATGACACGTACAGCTTGGAACCATATATATTATAGCACGGCTGCCATTTACAGTCAGTCTCCATTGGAGTTGGAAGTTGGCAAACATGTACTAGGCTGTCTTCCCAAGAAGCCACAGCAGCCAGATAAATTGGATGTTCCACCGAACTGCTATTTTATTCAGCCAGTAAGGGGAAAGCGGTGGCCTACAAAATCTCATTGGTCGCTGCTGCTGCCGACATTTTTTTAAAAAGGTACGCTCAGTTGTTTCATGGAGAACATGAAGGTAGCTACTTACAATTCAGGCAGGTAGGTTCAGTTCTTGGAGGTTGGGGAATGCTTATGGGCAAGGCCTTATGTCTGATAATATTGGCTGCTTCCAACTGTACCTACCGCAAGCAGACGATCAGTGGATACAATGCTGCGAGCTGGGAAAAAAGCCTAGAATAATCCACGGCAGGCAGGCAAGCAAAATGTAAATAACGGGATTGGTTAGCTGCGCTAAAATTCTTGCTTGTACCTGAAAAAGGTTTCACCTGCAACGCGGCCTTCTACTGGTTTTTGCGACGTGACATTCACTGACAAGGCACAGGCGCTGGTAGGTTTCTGCGAGCACCCACAATACAGCGTTGCAGTCTTCAAATCTGTGCAGAACTCTTTTTTTTACCTAAAATTAGCAAGATTCGTTTAAAACTCTTGTGGTGTATTATAGCCTTCTCCTGAGATGACATTCATAGCGATACTAAGAATAATAAAGATAAAAAGCATCATAGGCTGAAGAAATTATACGCAGGGTACGTCATTTTTTAGCCTTCCATAACTATATAGCTATATATGCATACATCCATATATTTAGCTAGATATCCATAAAAATCTATATCTATATATATGTATTTCTATATATTTATATAGATATTTATCTATACACAGGGACAGATAGATAGATAGATAGATAGATAGATAGATAGATAGATAGATAGATAGACAGAGACTGTATGCAATAAGCCTGGATGTCTGACAGTTAAAGCTGCATCGTGATGTCATTAAGGCTCTATTATGACACGTACAGCTTGGAACCATATATATTATAGCACGGCTGCCATTTACAGTCAGTCTCCATTGGAGTTGGAAGTTGGCAAACATGTACTAGGCTGTCTTCCCAAGAAGCCACAGCAGCCAGATAAATTGGATGTTCCACCGAACTGCTATTTTATTCAGCCAGTAAGGGGAAAGCGGTGGCCTACAAAATCTCATTGGTCGCTGCTGCTGCCGACATTTTTTTAAAAAGGTACGCTCAGTTGTTTCATGGAGAACATGAAGGTAGCTACTTACAATTCAGGCAGGTAGGTTCAGTTCTTGGAGGTTGGGGAATGCTTATGGGCAAGGCCTTATGTCTGATCATATTGGCTGCTTCCAACTGTACCTACCGCAAGCAGACGATCAGTGGATACAATGCTGCGAGCTGGGAAAAAAGCCTAGAATAATCCACGGCAGGCAGGCAAGCAAAATGTAAATAACGGGATTGGTTAGCTGCGCAAAAATTCTTGCTTGTACCTGAAAAAGGTTTCACCTGCAACGCGGCCTTCTACTGGTTTTTGCGACGTGACATTCACTGACAAGGCACAGGCGCTGGTAGGTTTCTGCGAGCACCCACAATACAGCGTTGCAGTCTTCAAATCTGTGCAGAACTCTTTTTTTTACCTAAAATTAGCAAGATTCGCTTAAAACTCTTGTGGTGTATTATAGCCTTCTCCTGAGATGACATTCATAGCGATACTAAGAATAATAAAGATAAAAAGCATCATAGGCTGAAGAAATTATACGCAGGGTACGTCATTTTTTAGCCTTCCATAACTATATAGCTATATATGCATACATCCATATATTTAGCTAGATATCCATAAAAATCTATATCGATATATATGTATTTCTATATATTTATATAGATATTTATCTATACACAGGGACAGATAGATAGATAGATAGATAGACAGAGACTGTATGCAATAAGCCTGGATGTCTGACAGTTAAAGCTGCATCGTGATGTCATTAAGGCTCTATTATGACACGTACAGCTTGGAACCATATATATTATAGCACGGCTGCCATTTACAGTCAGTCTCCATTGGAGTTGGAAGTTGGCAAACATGTACTAGGCTGTCTTCCCAAGAAGCCACAGCAGCCAGATAAATTGGATGTTCCACCGAACTGCTATTTTATTCAGCCAGTAAGGGGAAAGCGGTGGTCTACAAAATCTCATTGGTCGCTGCTGCTGCCGCCATTTTTTTAAAAAGGTACGCTCAGTTGTTTCATGGAGAACATGAAGGTAGCTACTTACAATTCAGGCAGGTAGGTTCAGTTCTTGGAGGTTGGGGAATGCTTATGGGCAAGGCCTTATGTCTGATAATATTGGCTGCTTCCAACTGTACCTACCGCAAGCAGACGATCAGTGGATACAATGCTGCGAGCTGGGAAAAAAGCCTAGAATAATCCACGGCAGGCAGGCAAGCAAAATGTAAATAACGGGATTGGTTAGCTGCGCTAAAATTCTTGCTTGTACCTGAAAAAGGTTTCACCTGCAACGCGGCCTTCTACTGGTTTTTGCGACGTGACATTCACTGACAAGGCACAGGCGCTGGTAGGTTTCTGCGAGCACCCACAATACAGCGTTGCAGTCTTCAAATCTGTGCAGAACTCTTTTTTTTACCTAAAATTAGCAAGATTCGTTTAAAACTCTTGTGGTGTATTATAGCCTTCTCCTGAGATGACATTCATAGCGATACTAAGAATAATAAAGATAAAAAGCATCATAGGCTGAAGAAATTATACGCAGGGTACGTCATTTTTTAGCCTTCCATAACTATATAGCTATATATGCATACATCCATATATTTAGCTAGATATCCATAAAAATCTATATCTATATATATGTATTTCTATATATTTATATAGATATTTATCTATACACAGGGACAGATAGATAGATAGATAGATAGATAGATAGATAGATAGATAGATAGATAGACAGAGACTGTATGCAATAAGCCTGGATGTCTGACAGTTAAAGCTGCATCGTGATGTCATTAAGGCTCTATTATGACACGTACAGCTTGGAACCATATATATTATAGCACGGCTGCCATTTACAGTCAGTCTCCATTGGAGTTGGAAGTTGGCAAACATGTACTAGGCTGTCTTCCCAAGAAGCCACAGCAGCCAGATAAATTGGATGTTCCACCGAACTGCTATTTTATTCAGCCAGTAAGGGGAAAGCGGTGGCCTACAAAATCTCATTGGTCGCTGCTGCTGCCGACATTTTTTTAAAAAGGTACGCTCAGTTGTTTCATGGAGAACATGAAGGTAGCTACTTACAATTCAGGCAGGTAGGTTCAGTTCTTGGAGGTTGGGGAATGCTTATGGGCAAGGCCTTATGTCTGATCATATTGGCTGCTTCCAACTGTACCTACCGCAAGCAGACGATCAGTGGATACAATGCTGCGAGCTGGGAAAAAAGCCTAGAATAATCCACGGCAGGCAGGCAAGCAAAATGTAAATAACGGGATTGGTTAGCTGCGCTAAAATTCTTGCTTGTACCTGAAAAAGGTTTCACCTGCAACGCGGCCTTCTACTGGTTTTTGCGACGTGACATTCACTGACAAGGCACAGGCCTGGTAGGTTTCTGCGAGCACCCACAATACAGCGTTGCAGTCTTCAAATCTGTGCAGAACTCTTTTTTTTACCTAAAATTAGCAAGATTCGCTTAAAACTCTTGTGGTGTATTATAGCCTTCTCCTGAGATGACATTCATAGCGATACTAAGAATAATAAAGATAAAAAGCATCATAGGCTGAAGAAATTATACGCAGGGTACGTCATTTTTTAGCCTTCCATAACTATATAGCTATATATGCATACATCCATATATTTAGCTAGATATCCATAAAAATCTATATCGATATATATGTATTTCTATATATTTATATAGATATTTATCTATACACAGGGACAGATAGATAGATAGATAGATAGATAGATAGATAGATAGATAGATAGATAGATAGACAGAGACTGTATGCAATAAGCCTGGATGTCTGACAGTTAAAGCTGCATCGTGATGTCATTAAGGCTCTAGTATGACACGTACAGCTTGGAACCATATATATTATAGCACGGCTGCCATTTACAGTCAGTCTCCATTGGAGTTGGAAGTTGGCAAACATGTACTAGGCTGTCTTCCCAAGAAGCCACAGCAGCCAGATAAATTGGATGTTCCACCGAACTGCTATTTTATTCAGCCAGTAAGGGGAAAGCGGTGGCCTACAAAATCTCATTGGTCGCTGCTGCTGCCGACATTTTTTTAAAAAGGTACGCTCAGTTGTTTCATGGAGAACATGAAGGTAGCTACTTACAATTCAGGCAGGTAGGTTCAGTTCTTGGAGGTTGGGGAATGCTTATGGGCAAGGCCTTATGTCTGATAATATTGGCTGCTTCCAACTGTACCTACCGCAAGCAGACGATCAGTGGATACAATGCTGCGAGCTGGGAAAAAAGCCTAGAATAATCCACGGCAGGCAGGCAAGCAAAATGTAAATAACGGGATTGGTTAGCTGCGCTAAAATTCTTGCTTGTACCTGAAAAAGGTTTCACCTGCAACGCGGCCTTCTACTGGTTTTTGCGACGTGACATTCACTGACAAGGCACAGGCGCTGGTAGGTTTCTGCGAGCACCCACAATACAGCGTTGCAGTCTTCAAATCTGTGCAGAACTCTTTTTTTTACCTAAAATTAGCAAGATTCGTTTAAAACTCTTGTGGTGTATTATAGCCTTCTCCTGAGATGACATTCATAGCGATACTAAGAATAATAAAGATAAAAAGCATCATAGGCTGAAGAAATTATACGCAGGGTACGTCATTTTTTAGCCTTCCATAACTATATAGCTATATATGCATACATCCATATATTTAGCTAGATATCCATAAAAATCTATATCTATATATATGTATTTCTATATATTTATATAGATATTTATCTATACACAGGGACAGATAGATAGATAGATAGATAGATAGATAGATAGATAGATAGATAGATAGATAGATAGATAGATAGATAGATAGACAGAGACTGTATGCAATAAGCCTGGATGTCTGACAGTTAAAGCTGCATCGTGATGTCATTAAGGCTCTATTATGACACGTACAGCTTGGAACCATATATATTATAGCACGGCTGCCATTTACAGTCAGTCTCCATTGGAGTTGGAAGTTGGCAAACATGTACTAGGCTGTCTTCCCAAGAAGCCACAGCAGCCAGATAAATTGGATGTTCCACCGAACTGCTATTTTATTCAGCCAGTAAGGGGAAAGCGGTGGCCTACAAAATCTCATTGGTCGCTGCTGCTGCCGACATTTTTTTAAAAAGGTACGCTCAGTTGTTTCATGGAGAACATGAAGGTAGCTACTTACAATTCAGGCAGGTAGGTTCAGTTCTTGGAGGATGGGGAATGCTTATGGGCAAGGCCTTATGTCTGATCATATTGGCTGCTTCCAACTGTACCTACCGCAAGCAGACGATCAGTGGATACAATGCTGCGAGCTGGGAAAAAAGCCTAGAATAATCCACGGCAGGCAGGCAAGCAAAATGTAAATAACGGGATTGGTTAGCTGCGCTAAAATTCTTGCTTGTACCTGAAAAAGGTTTCACCTGCAACGCGGCCTTCTACTGGTTTTTGCGACGTGACATTCACTGACAAGGCACAGGCCTGGTAGGTTTCTGCGAGCACCCACAATACAGCGTTGCAGTCTTCAAATCTGTGCAGAACTCTTTTTTTTACCTAAAATTAGCAAGATTCGCTTAAAACTCTTGTGGTGTATTATAGCCTTCTCCTGAGATGACATTCATAGCGATACTAAGAATAATAAAGATAAAAAGCATCATAGGCTGAAGAAATTATACGCAGGGTACGTCATTTTTTAGCCTTCCATAACTATATAGCTATATATGCATACATCCATATATTTAGCTAGATATCCATAAAAATCTATATCTATATATATGTATTTCTATATATTTATATAGATATTTATCTATACACAGGGACAGATAGATAGATAGATAGATAGATAGATAGATAGATAGATAGATAGACAGAGACTGTATGCAATAAGCCTGGATGTCTGACAGTTAAAGCTGCATCGTGATGTCATTAAGGCTCTATTATGACACGTACAGCTTGGAACCATATATATTATAGCACGGCTGCCATTTACAGTCAGTCTCCATTGGAGTTGGAAGTTGGCAAACATGTACTAGGCTGTCTTCCCAAGAAGCCACAGCAGCCAGATAAATTGGATGTTCCACCGAACTGCTATTTTATTCAGCCAGTAAGGGGAAAGCGGTGGCCTACAAAATCTCATTGGTCGCTGCTGCTGCCGACATTTTTTTAAAAAGGTACGCTCAGTTGTTTCATGGAGAACATGAAGGTAGCTACTTACAATTCAGGCAGGTAGGTTCAGTTCTTGGAGGTTGGGGAATGCTTATGGGCAAGGCCTTATGTCTGATCATATTGGCTGCTTCCAACTGTACCTACCGCAAGCAGACGATCAGTGGATACAATGCTGCGAGCTGGGAAAAAAGCCTAGAATAATCCACGGCAGGCAGGCAAGCAAAATGTAAATAACGGGATTGGTTAGCTGCGCAAAAATTCTTGCTTGTACCTGAAAAAGGTTTCACCTGCAACGCGGCCTTCTACTGGTTTTTGCGACGTGACATTCACTGACAAGGCACAGGCGCTGGTAGGTTTCTGCGAGCACCCACAATACAGCGTTGCAGTCTTCAAATCTGTGCAGAACTCTTTTTTTTACCTAAAATTAGCAAGATTCGCTTAAAACTCTTGTGGTGTATTATAGCCTTCTCCTGAGATGACATTCATAGCGATACTAAGAATAATAAAGATAAAAAGCATCATAGGCTGAAGAAATTATACGCAGGGTACGTCATTTTTTAGCCTTCCATAACTATATAGCTATATATGCATACATCCATATATTTAGCTAGATATCCATAAAAATCTATATCGATATATATGTATTTCTATATATTTATATAGATATTTATCTATACACAGGGACAGATAGATAGATAGATAGATAGACAGAGACTGTATGCAATAAGCCTGGATGTCTGACAGTTAAAGCTGCATCGTGATGTCATTAAGGCTCTATTATGACACGTACAGCTTGGAACCATATATATTATAGCACGGCTGCCATTTACAGTCAGTCTCCATTGGAGTTGGAAGTTGGCAAACATGTACTAGGCTGTCTTCCCAAGAAGCCACAGCAGCCAGATAAATTGGATGTTCCACCGAACTGCTATTTTATTCAGCCAGTAAGGGGAAAGCGGTGGTCTACAAAATCTCATTGGTCGCTGCTGCTGCCGCCATTTTTTTAAAAAGGTACGCTCAGTTGTTTCATGGAGAACATGAAGGTAGCTACTTACAATTCAGGCAGGTAGGTTCAGTTCTTGGAGGTTGGGGAATGCTTATGGGCAAGGCCTTATGTCTGATAATATTGGCTGCTTCCAACTGTACCTACCGCAAGCAGACGATCAGTGGATACAATGCTGCGAGCTGGGAAAAAAGCCTAGAATAATCCACGGCAGGCAGGCAAGCAAAATGTAAATAACGGGATTGGTTAGCTGCGCTAAAATTCTTGCTTGTACCTGAAAAAGGTTTCACCTGCAACGCGGCCTTCTACTGGTTTTTGCGACGTGACATTCACTGACAAGGCACAGGCGCTGGTAGGTTTCTGCGAGCACCCACAATACAGCGTTGCAGTCTTCAAATCTGTGCAGAACTCTTTTTTTTACCTAAAATTAGCAAGATTCGTTTAAAACTCTTGTGGTGTATTATAGCCTTCTCCTGAGATGACATTCATAGCGATACTAAGAATAATAAAGATAAAAAGCATCATAGGCTGAAGAAATTATACGCAGGGTACGTCATTTTTTAGCCTTCCATAACTATATAGCTATATATGCATACATCCATATATTTAGCTAGATATCCATAAAAATCTATATCTATATATATGTATTTCTATATATTTATATAGATATTTATCTATACACAGGGACAGATAGATAGATAGATAGATAGATAGATAGATAGATAGATAGATAGATAGACAGAGACTGTATGCAATAAGCCTGGATGTCTGACAGTTAAAGCTGCATCGTGATGTCATTAAGGCTCTATTATGACACGTACAGCTTGGAACCATATATATTATAGCACGGCTGCCATTTACAGTCAGTCTCCATTGGAGTTGGAAGTTGGCAAACATGTACTAGGCTGTCTTCCCAAGAAGCCACAGCAGCCAGATAAATTGGATGTTCCACCGAACTGCTATTTTATTCAGCCAGTAAGGGGAAAGCGGTGGCCTACAAAATCTCATTGGTCGCTGCTGCTGCCGACATTTTTTTAAAAAGGTACGCTCAGTTGTTTCATGGAGAACATGAAGGTAGCTACTTACAATTCAGGCAGGTAGGTTCAGTTCTTGGAGGTTGGGGAATGCTTATGGGCAAGGCCTTATGTCTGATCATATTGGCTGCTTCCAACTGTACCTACCGCAAGCAGACGATCAGTGGATACAATGCTGCGAGCTGGGAAAAAAGCCTAGAATAATCCACGGCAGGCAGGCAAGCAAAATGTAAATAACGGGATTGGTTAGCTGCGCTAAAATTCTTGCTTGTACCTGAAAAAGGTTTCACCTGCAACGCGGCCTTCTACTGGTTTTTGCGACGTGACATTCACTGACAAGGCACAGGCCTGGTAGGTTTCTGCGAGCACCCACAATACAGCGTTGCAGTCTTCAAATCTGTGCAGAACTCTTTTTTTTACCTAAAATTAGCAAGATTCGCTTAAAACTCTTGTGGTGTATTATAGCCTTCTCCTGAGATGACATTCATAGCGATACTAAGAATAATAAAGATAAAAAGCATCATAGGCTGAAGAAATTATACGCAGGGTACGTCATTTTTTAGCCTTCCATAACTATATAGCTATATATGCATACATCCATATATTTAGCTAGATATCCATAAAAATCTATATCGATATATATGTATTTCTATATATTTATATAGATATTTATCTATACACAGGGACAGATAGATAGATAGATAGATAGATAGATAGATAGATAGATAGACAGAGACTGTATGCAATAAGCCTGGATGTCTGACAGTTAAAGCTGCATCGTGATGTCATTAAGGCTCTAGTATGACACGTACAGCTTGGAACCATATATATTATAGCACGGCTGCCATTTACAGTCAGTCTCCATTGGAGTTGGAAGTTGGCAAACATGTACTAGGCTGTCTTCCCAAGAAGCCACAGCAGCCAGATAAATTGGATGTTCCACCGAACTGCTATTTTATTCAGCCAGTAAGGGGAAAGCGGTGGCCTACAAAATCTCATTGGTCGCTGCTGCTGCCGACATTTTTTTAAAAAGGTACGCTCAGTTGTTTCATGGAGAACATGAAGGTAGCTACTTACAATTCAGGCAGGTAGGTTCAGTTCTTGGAGGTTGGGGAATGCTTATGGGCAAGGCCTTATGTCTGATAATATTGGCTGCTTCCAACTGTACCTACCGCAAGCAGACGATCAGTGGATACAATGCTGCGAGCTGGGAAAAAAGCCTAGAATAATCCACGGCAGGCAGGCAAGCAAAATGTAAATAACGGGATTGGTTAGCTGCGCAAAAATTCTTGCTTGTACCTGAAAAAGGTTTCACCTGCAACGCGGCCTTCTACTGGTTTTTGCGACGTGACATTCACTGACAAGGCACAGGCGCTGGTAGGTTTCTGCGAGCACCCACAATACAGCGTTGCAGTCTTCAAATCTGTGCAGAACTCTTTTTTTTACCTAAAATTAGCAAGATTCGCTTAAAACTCTTGTGGTGTATTATAGCCTTCTCCTGAGATGACATTCATAGCGATACTAAGAATAATAAAGATAAAAAGCATCATAGGCTGAAGAAATTATACGCAGGGTACGTCATTTTTTAGCCTTCCATAACTATATAGCTATATATGCATACATCCATATATTTAGCTAGATATCCATAAAAATCTATATCGATATATATGTATTTCTATATATTTATATAGATATTTATCTATACACAGGGACAGATAGATAGATAGATAGATAGACAGAGACTGTATGCAATAAGCCTGGATGTCTGACAGTTAAAGCTGCATCGTGATGTCATTAAGGCTCTATTATGACACGTACAGCTTGGAACCATATATATTATAGCACGGCTGCCATTTACAGTCAGTCTCCATTGGAGTTGGAAGTTGGCAAACATGTACTAGGCTGTCTTCCCAAGAAGCCACAGCAGCCAGATAAATTGGATGTTCCACCGAACTGCTATTTTATTCAGCCAGTAAGGGGAAAGCGGTGGTCTACAAAATCTCATTGGTCGCTGCTGCTGCCGCCATTTTTTTAAAAAGGTACGCTCAGTTGTTTCATGGAGAACATGAAGGTAGCTACTTACAATTCAGGCAGGTAGGTTCAGTTCTTGGAGGTTGGGGAATGCTTATGGGCAAGGCCTTATGTCTGATAATATTGGCTGCTTCCAACTGTACCTACCGCAAGCAGACGATCAGTGGATACAATGCTGCGAGCTGGGAAAAAAGCCTAGAATAATCCACGGCAGGCAGGCAAGCAAAATGTAAATAACGGGATTGGTTAGCTGCGCTAAAATTCTTGCTTGTACCTGAAAAAGGTTTCACCTGCAACGCGGCCTTCTACTGGTTTTTGCGACGTGACATTCACTGACAAGGCACAGGCGCTGGTAGGTTTCTGCGAGCACCCACAATACAGCGTTGCAGTCTTCAAATCTGTGCAGAACTCTTTTTTTTACCTAAAATTAGCAAGATTCGTTTAAAACTCTTGTGGTGTATTATAGCCTTCTCCTGAGATGACATTCATAGCGATACTAAGAATAATAAAGATAAAAAGCATCATAGGCTGAAGAAATTATACGCAGGGTACGTCATTTTTTAGCCTTCCATAACTATATAGCTATATATGCATACATCCATATATTTAGCTAGATATCCATAAAAATCTATATCTATATATATGTATTTCTATATATTTATATAGATATTTATCTATACACAGGGACAGATAGATAGATAGATAGATAGATAGATAGATAGATAGATAGATAGATAGATAGATAGATAGATAGATAGATAGACAGAGACTGTATGCAATAAGCCTGGATGTCTGACAGTTAAAGCTGCATCGTGATGTCATTAAGGCTCTATTATGACACGTACAGCTTGGAACCATATATATTATAGCACGGCTGCCATTTACAGTCAGTCTCCATTGGAGTTGGAAGTTGGCAAACATGTACTAGGCTGTCTTCCCAAGAAGCCACAGCAGCCAGATAAATTGGATGTTCCACCGAACTGCTATTTTATTCAGCCAGTAAGGGGAAAGCGGTGGCCTACAAAATCTCATTGGTCGCTGCTGCTGCCGACATTTTTTTAAAAAGGTACGCTCAGTTGTTTCATGGAGAACATGAAGGTAGCTACTTACAATTCAGGCAGGTAGGTTCAGTTCTTGGAGGTTGGGGAATGCTTATGGGCAAGGCCTTATGTCTGATCATATTGGCTGCTTCCAACTGTACCTACCGCAAGCAGACGATCAGTGGATACAATGCTGCGAGCTGGGAAAAAAGCCTAGAATAATCCACGGCAGGCAGGCAAGCAAAATGTAAATAACGGGATTGGTTAGCTGCGCTAAAATTCTTGCTTGTACCTGAAAAAGGTTTCACCTGCAACGCGGCCTTCTACTGGTTTTTGCGACGTGACATTCACTGACAAGGCACAGGCCTGGTAGGTTTCTGCGAGCACCCACAATACAGCGTTGCAGTCTTCAAATCTGTGCAGAACTCTTTTTTTTACCTAAAATTAGCAAGATTCGCTTAAAACTCTTGTGGTGTATTATAGCCTTCTCCTGAGATGACATTCATAGCGATACTAAGAATAATAAAGATAAAAAGCATCATAGGCTGAAGAAATTATACGCAGGGTACGTCATTTTTTAGCCTTCCATAACTATATAGCTATATATGCATACATCCATATATTTAGCTAGATATCCATAAAAATCTATATCGATATATATGTATTTCTATATATTTATATAGATATTTATCTATACACAGGGACAGATAGATAGATAGATAGATAGATAGATAGATAGATAGATAGACAGAGACTGTATGCAATAAGCCTGGATGTCTGACAGTTAAAGCTGCATCGTGATGTCATTAAGGCTCTAGTATGACACGTACAGCTTGGAACCATATATATTATAGCACGGCTGCCATTTACAGTCAGTCTCCATTGGAGTTGGAAGTTGGCAAACATGTACTAGGCTGTCTTCCCAAGAAGCCACAGCAGCCAGATAAATTGGATGTTCCACCGAACTGCTATTTTATTCAGCCAGTAAGGGGAAAGCGGTGGCCTACAAAATCTCATTGGTCGCTGCTGCTGCCGACATTTTTTTAAAAAGGTACGCTCAGTTGTTTCATGGAGAACATGAAGGTAGCTACTTACAATTCAGGCAGGTAGGTTCAGTTCTTGGAGGTTGGGGAATGCTTATGGGCAAGGCCTTATGTCTGATAATATTGGCTGCTTCCAACTGTACCTACCGCAAGCAGACGATCAGTGGATACAATGCTGCGAGCTGGGAAAAAAGCCTAGAATAATCCACGGCAGGCAGGCAAGCAAAATGTAAATAACGGGATTGGTTAGCTGCGCAAAAATTCTTGCTTGTACCTGAAAAAGGTTTCACCTGCAACGCGGCCTTCTACTGGTTTTTGCGACGTGACATTCACTGACAAGGCACAGGCGCTGGTAGGTTTCTGCGAGCACCCACAATACAGCGTTGCAGTCTTCAAATCTGTGCAGAACTCTTTTTTTTACCTAAAATTAGCAAGATTCGCTTAAAACTCTTGTGGTGTATTATAGCCTTCTCCTGAGATGACATTCATAGCGATACTAAGAATAATAAAGATAAAAAGCATCATAGGCTGAAGAAATTATACGCAGGGTACGTCATTTTTTAGCCTTCCATAACTATATAGCTATATATGCATACATCCATATATTTAGCTAGATATCCATAAAAATCTATATCGATATATATGTATTTCTATATATTTATATAGATATTTATCTATACACAGGGACAGATAGATAGATAGATAGATAGATAGACAGAGACTGTATGCAATAAGCCTGGATGTCTGACAGTTAAAGCTGCATCGTGATGTCATTAAGGCTCTATTATGACACGTACAGCTTGGAACCATATATATTATAGCACGGCTGCCATTTACAGTCAGTCTCCATTGGAGTTGGAAGTTGGCAAACATGTACTAGGCTGTCTTCCCAAGAAGCCACAGCAGCCAGATAAATTGGATGTTCCACCGAACTGCTATTTTATTCAGCCAGTAAGGGGAAGGCGATGGCCTACAAAATCTCATTGGTCGCTGCTGCTGCCGACATTTCTTTAAAAAGGTACGCTCAGTTGTTTCATGGAGAACATGAAGGTAGCTACTTACAATTCAGGCAGGTAGGTTCAGTTCTTGGAGGTTGGGGAATGCTTATGGGCAAGGCCTTATGTCTGATCATATTGGCTGCTTCCAACTGTACCTACCGCAAGCAGACGATCAGTGGATACAATGCTGCGAGCTGGGAAAAAAGCCTAGAATAATCCACGGCAGGCAGGCAAGCAAAATGTAAATAACGGGATTGGTTAGCTGCGCTAAAATTCTTGCTTGTACCTGAAAAAGGTTTCACCTGCAACGCGGCCTTCTACTGGTTTTTGCGACGTGACATTCACTGACAAGGCACAGGCCTGGTAGGTTTCTGCGAGCACCCACAATACAGCGTTGCAGTCTTCAAATCTGTGCAGAACTCTTTTTTTTACCTAAAATTAGCAAGATTCGCTTAAAACTCTTGTGGTGTATTATAGCCTTCTCCTGAGATGACATTCATAGCGATACTAAGAATAATAAAGATAAAAAGCATCATAGGCTGAAGAAATTATACGCAGGGTACGTCATTTTTTAGCCTTCCATAACTATATAGCTATATATGCATACATCCATATATTTAGCTAGATATCCATAAAAATCTATATCGATATATATGTATTTCTATATATTTATATAGATATTTATCTATACACAGGGACAGATAGATAGATAGATAGATAGATAGATAGACAGAGACTGTATGCAATAAGCCTGGATGTCTGACAGTTAAAGCTGCATCGTGATGTCATTAAGGCTCTAGTATGACACGTACAGCTTGGAACCATATATATTATAGCACGGCTGCCATTTACAGTCAGTCTCCATTGGAGTTGGAAGTTGGCAAACATGTACTAGGCTGTCTTCCCAAGAAGCCACAGCAGCCAGATAAATTGGATGTTCCACCGAACTGCTATTTTATTCAGCCAGTAAGGGGAAAGCGGTGGCCTACAAAATCTCATTGGTCGCTGCTGCTGCCGACATTTTTTTAAAAAGGTACGCTCAGTTGTTTCATGGAGAACATGAAGGTAGCTACTTACAATTCAGGCAGGTAGGTTCAGTTCTTGGAGGTTGGGGAATGCTTATGGGCAAGGCCTTATGTCTGATAATATTGGCTGCTTCCAACTGTACCTACCGCAAGCAGACGATCAGTGGATACAATGCTGCGAGCTGGGAAAAAAGCCTAGAATAATCCACGGCAGGCAGGCAAGCAAAATGTAAATAACGGGATTGGTTAGCTGCGCTAAAATTCTTGCTTGTACCTGAAAAAGGTTTCACCTGCAACGCGGCCTTCTACTGGTTTTTGCGACGTGACATTCACTGACAAGGCACAGGCGCTGGTAGGTTTCTGCGAGCACCCACAATACAGCGTTGCAGTCTTCAAATCTGTGCAGAACTCTTTTTTTTACCTAAAATTAGCAAGATTCGTTTAAAACTCTTGTGGTGTATTATAGCCTTCTCCTGAGATGACATTCATAGCGATACTAAGAATAATAAAGATAAAAAGCATCATAGGCTGAAGAAATTATACGCAGGGTACGTCATTTTTTAGCCTTCCATAACTATATAGCTATATATGCATACATCCATATATTTAGCTAGATATCCATAAAAATCTATATCTATATATATGTATTTCTATATATTTATATAGATATTTATCTATACACAGGGACAGATAGATAGATAGATAGATAGATAGATAGATAGATAGATAGATAGATAGATAGACAGAGACTGTATGCAATAAGCCTGGATGTCTGACAGTTAAAGCTGCATCGTGATGTCATTAAGGCTCTATTATGACACGTACAGCTTGGAACCATATATATTATAGCACGGCTGCCATTTACAGTCAGTCTCCATTGGAGTTGGAAGTTGGCAAACATGTACTAGGCTGTCTTCCCAAGAAGCCACAGCAGCCAGATAAATTGGATGTTCCACCGAACTGCTATTTTATTCAGCCAGTAAGGGGAAAGCGGTGGCCTACAAAATCTCATTGGTCGCTGCTGCTGCCGACATTTTTTTAAAAAGGTACGCTCAGTTGTTTCATGGAGAACATGAAGGTAGCTACTTACAATTCAGGCAGGTAGGTTCAGTTCTTGGAGGTTGGGGAATGCTTATGGGCAAGGCCTTATGTCTGATAATATTGGCTGCTTCCAACTGTACCTACCGCAAGCAGACGATCAGTGGATACAATGCTGCGAGCTGGGAAAAAAGCCTAGAATAATCCACGGCAGGCAGGCAAGCAAAATGTAAATAACGGGATTGGTTAGCTGCGCTAAAATTCTTGCTTGTACCTGAAAAAGGTTTCACCTGCAACGCGGCCTTCTACTGGTTTTTGCGACGTGACATTCACTGACAAGGCACAGGCGCTGGTAGGTTTCTGCGAGCACCCACAATACAGCGTTGCAGTCTTCAAATCTGTGCAGAACTCTTTTTTTTACCTAAAATTAGCAAGATTCGTTTAAAACTCTTGTGGTGTATTATAGCCTTCTCCTGAGATGACATTCATAGCGATACTAAGAATAATAAAGATAAAAAGCATCATAGGCTGAAGAAATTATACGCAGGGTACGTCATTTTTTAGCCTTCCATAACTATATAGCTATATATGCATACATCCATATATTTAGCTAGATATCCATAAAAATCTATATCTATATATATGTATTTCTATATATTTATATAGATATTTATCTATACACAGGGACAGATAGATAGATAGATAGATAGATAGATAGATAGATAGACAGAGACTGTATGCAATAAGCCTGGATGTCTGACAGTTAAAGCTGCATCGTGATGTCATTAAGGCTCTATTATGACACGTACAGCTTGGAACCATATATATTATAGCACGGCTGCCATTTACAGTCAGTCTCCATTGGAGTTGGAAGTTGGCAAACATGTACTAGGCTGTCTTCCCAAGAAGCCACAGCAGCCAGATAAATTGGATGTTCCACCGAACTGCTATTTTATTCAGCCAGTAAGGGGAAAGCGGTGGCCTACAAAATCTCATTGGTCGCTGCTGCTGCCGACATTTTTTTAAAAAGGTACGCTCAGTTGTTTCATGGAGAACATGAAGGTAGCTACTTACAATTCAGGCAGGTAGGTTCAGTTCTTGGAGGTTGGGGAATGCTTATGGGCAAGGCCTTATGTCTGATCATATTGGCTGCTTCCAACTGTACCTACCGCAAGCAGACGATCAGTGGATACAATGCTGCGAGCTGGGAAAAAAGCCTAGAATAATCCACGGCAGGCAGGCAAGCAAAATGTAAATAACGGGATTGGTTAGCTGCGCAAAAATTCTTGCTTGTACCTGAAAAAGGTTTCACCTGCAACGCGGCCTTCTACTGGTTTTTGCGACGTGACATTCACTGACAAGGCACAGGCGCTGGTAGGTTTCTGCGAGCACCCACAATACAGCGTTGCAGTCTTCAAATCTGTGCAGAACTCTTTTTTTTACCTAAAATTAGCAAGATTCGCTTAAAACTCTTGTGGTGTATTATAGCCTTCTCCTGAGATGACATTCATAGCGATACTAAGAATAATAAAGATAAAAAGCATCATAGGCTGAAGAAATTATACGCAGGGTACGTCATTTTTTAGCCTTCCATAACTATATAGCTATATATGCATACATCCATATATTTAGCTAGATATCCATAAAAATCTATATCGATATATATGTATTTCTATATATTTATATAGATATTTATCTATACACAGGGACAGATAGATAGATAGATAGATAGATAGATAGATAGATAGATAGACAGAGACTGTATGCAATAAGCCTGGATGTCTGACAGTTAAAGCTGCATCGTGATGTCATTAAGGCTCTAGTATGACACGTACAGCTTGGAACCATATATATTATAGCACGGCTGCCATTTACAGTCAGTCTCCATTGGAGTTGGAAGTTGGCAAACATGTACTAGGCTGTCTTCCCAAGAAGCCACAGCAGCCAGATAAATTGGATGTTCCACCGAACTGCTATTTTATTCAGCCAGTAAGGGGAAAGCGGTGGCCTACAAAATCTCATTGGTCGCTGCTGCTGCCGACATTTTTTTAAAAAGGTACGCTCAGTTGTTTCATGGAGAACATGAAGGTAGCTACTTACAATTCAGGCAGGTAGGTTCAGTTCTTGGAGGTTGGGGAATGCTTATGGGCAAGGCCTTATGTCTGATAATATTGGCTGCTTCCAACTGTACCTACCGCAAGCAGACGATCAGTGGATACAATGCTGCGAGCTGGGAAAAAAGCCTAGAATAATCCACGGCAGGCAGGCAAGCAAAATGTAAATAACGGGATTGGTTAGCTGCGCAAAAATTCTTGCTTGTACCTGAAAAAGGTTTCACCTGCAACGCGGCCTTCTACTGGTTTTTGCGACGTGACATTCACTGACAAGGCACAGGCGCTGGTAGGTTTCTGCGAGCACCCACAATACAGCGTTGCAGTCTTCAAATCTGTGCAGAACTCTTTTTTTTACCTAAAATTAGCAAGATTCGCTTAAAACTCTTGTGGTGTATTATAGCCTTCTCCTGAGATGACATTCATAGCGATACTAAGAATAATAAAGATAAAAAGCATCATAGGCTGAAGAAATTATACGCAGGGTACGTCATTTTTTAGCCTTCCATAACTATATAGCTATATATGCATACATCCATATATTTAGCTAGATATCCATAAAAATCTATATCGATATATATGTATTTCTATATATTTATATAGATATTTATCTATACACAGGGACAGATAGATAGATAGATAGATAGATAGATAGACAGAGACTGTATGCAATAAGCCTGGATGTCTGACAGTTAAAGCTGCATCGTGATGTCATTAAGGCTCTAGTATGACACGTACAGCTTGGAACCATATATATTATAGCACGGCTGCCATTTACAGTCAGTCTCCATTGGAGTTGGAAGTTGGCAAACATGTACTAGGCTGTCTTCCCAAGAAGCCACAGCAGCCAGATAAATTGGATGTTCCACCGAACTGCTATTTTATTCAGCCAGTAAGGGGAAAGCGGTGGCCTACAAAATCTCATTGGTCGCTGCTGCTGCCGACATTTTTTTAAAAAGGTACGCTCAGTTGTTTCATGGAGAACATGAAGGTAGCTACTTACAATTCAGGCAGGTAGGTTCAGTTCTTGGAGGTTGGGGAATGCTTATGGGCAAGGCCTTATGTCTGATAATATTGGCTGCTTCCAACTGTACCTACCGCAAGCAGACGATCAGTGGATACAATGCTGCGAGCTGGGAAAAAAGCCTAGAATAATCCACGGCAGGCAGGCAAGCAAAATGTAAATAACGGGATTGGTTAGCTGCGCTAAAATTCTTGCTTGTACCTGAAAAAGGTTTCACCTGCAACGCGGCCTTCTACTGGTTTTTGCGACGTGACATTCACTGACAAGGCACAGGCGCTGGTAGGTTTCTGCGAGCACCCACAATACAGCGTTGCAGTCTTCAAATCTGTGCAGAACTCTTTTTTTTACCTAAAATTAGCAAGATTCGTTTAAAACTCTTGTGGTGTATTATAGCCTTCTCCTGAGATGACATTCATAGCGATACTAAGAATAATAAAGATAAAAAGCATCATAGGCTGAAGAAATTATACGCAGGGTACGTCATTTTTTAGCCTTCCATAACTATATAGCTATATATGCATACATCCATATATTTAGCTAGATATCCATAAAAATCTATATCTATATATATGTATTTCTATATATTTATATAGATATTTATCTATACACAGGGACAGATAGATAGATAGATAGATAGATAGATAGATAGATAGACAGAGACTGTATGCAATAAGCCTGGATGTCTGACAGTTAAAGCTGCATCGTGATGTCATTAAGGCTCTATTATGACACGTACAGCTTGGAACCATATATATTATAGCACGGCTGCCATTTACAGTCAGTCTCCATTGGAGTTGGAAGTTGGCAAACATGTACTAGGCTGTCTTCCCAAGAAGCCACAGCAGCCAGATAAATTGGATGTTCCACCGAACTGCTATTTTATTCAGCCAGTAAGGGGAAAGCGGTGGCCTACAAAATCTCATTGGTCGCTGCTGCTGCCGACATTTTTTTAAAAAGGTACGCTCAGTTGTTTCATGGAGAACATGAAGGTAGCTACTTACAATTCAGGCAGGTAGGTTCAGTTCTTGGAGGTTGGGGAATGCTTATGGGCAAGGCCTTATGTCTGATAATATTGGCTGCTTCCAACTGTACCTACCGCAAGCAGACGATCAGTGGATACAATGCTGCGAGCTGGGAAAAAAGCCTAGAATAATCCACGGCAGGCAGGCAAGCAAAATGTAAATAACGGGATTGGTTAGCTGCGCTAAAATTCTTGCTTGTACCTGAAAAAGGTTTCACCTGCAACGCGGCCTTCTACTGGTTTTTGCGACGTGACATTCACTGACAAGGCACAGGCGCTGGTAGGTTTCTGCGAGCACCCACAATACAGCGTTGCAGTCTTCAAATCTGTGCAGAACTCTTTTTTTTACCTAAAATTAGCAAGATTCGTTTAAAACTCTTGTGGTGTATTATAGCCTTCTCCTGAGATGACATTCATAGCGATACTAAGAATAATAAAGATAAAAAGCATCATAGGCTGAAGAAATTATACGCAGGGTACGTCATTTTTTAGCCTTCCATAACTATATAGCTATATATGCATACATCCATATATTTAGCTAGATATCCATAAAAATCTATATCTATATATATGTATTTCTATATATTTATATAGATATTTATCTATACACAGGGACAGATAGATAGATAGATAGATAGATAGATAGATAGATAGATAGACAGAGACTGTATGCAATAAGCCTGGATGTCTGACAGTTAAAGCTGCATCGTGATGTCATTAAGGCTCTATTATGACACGTACAGCTTGGAACCATATATATTATAGCACGGCTGCCATTTACAGTCAGTCTCCATTGGAGTTGGAAGTTGGCAAACATGTACTAGGCTGTCTTCCCAAGAAGCCACAGCAGCCAGATAAATTGGATGTTCCACCGAACTGCTATTTTATTCAGCCAGTAAGGGGAAAGCGGTGGCCTACAAAATCTCATTGGTCGCTGCTGCTGCCGACATTTTTTTAAAAAGGTACGCTCAGTTGTTTCATGGAGAACATGAAGGTAGCTACTTACAATTCAGGCAGGTAGGTTCAGTTCTTGGAGGTTGGGGAATGCTTATGGGCAAGGCCTTATGTCTGATCATATTGGCTGCTTCCAACTGTACCTACCGCAAGCAGACGATCAGTGGATACAATGCTGCGAGCTGGGAAAAAAGCCTAGAATAATCCACGGCAGGCAGGCAAGCAAAATGTAAATAACGGGATTGGTTAGCTGCGCAAAAATTCTTGCTTGTACCTGAAAAAGGTTTCACCTGCAACGCGGCCTTCTACTGGTTTTTGCGACGTGACATTCACTGACAAGGCACAGGCGCTGGTAGGTTTCTGCGAGCACCCACAATACAGCGTTGCAGTCTTCAAATCTGTGCAGAACTCTTTTTTTTACCTAAAATTAGCAAGATTCGCTTAAAACTCTTGTGGTGTATTATAGCCTTCTCCTGAGATGACATTCATAGCGATACTAAGAATAATAAAGATAAAAAGCATCATAGGCTGAAGAAATTATACGCAGGGTACGTCATTTTTTAGCCTTCCATAACTATATAGCTATATATGCATACATCCATATATTTAGCTAGATATCCATAAAAATCTATATCGATATATATGTATTTCTATATATTTATATAGATATTTATCTATACACAGGGACAGATAGATAGATAGATAGATAGATAGATAGACAGAGACTGTATGCAATAAGCCTGGATGTCTGACAGTTAAAGCTGCATCGTGATGTCATTAAGGCTCTATTATGACACGTACAGCTTGGAACCATATATATTATAGCACGGCTGCCATTTACAGTCAGTCTCCATTGGAGTTGGAAGTTGGCAAACATGTACTAGGCTGTCTTCCCAAGAAGCCACAGCAGCCAGATAAATTGGATGTTCCACCGAACTGCTATTTTATTCAGCCAGTAAGGGGAAGGCGATGGCCTACAAAATCTCATTGGTCGCTGCTGCTGCCGACATTTCTTTAAAAAGGTACGCTCAGTTGTTTCATGGAGAACATGAAGGTAGCTACTTACAATTCAGGCAGGTAGGTTCAGTTCTTGGAGGTTGGGGAATGCTTATGGGCAAGGCCTTATGTCTGATCATATTGGCTGCTTCCAACTGTACCTACCGCAAGCAGACGATCAGTGGATACAATGCTGCGAGCTGGGAAAAAAGCCTAGAATAATCCACGGCAGGCAGGCAAGCAAAATGTAAATAACGGGATTGGTTAGCTGCGCTAAAATTCTTGCTTGTACCTGAAAAAGGTTTCACCTGCAACGCGGCCTTCTACTGGTTTTTGCGACGTGACATTCACTGACAAGGCACAGGCCTGGTAGGTTTCTGCGAGCACCCACAATACAGCGTTGCAGTCTTCAAATCTGTGCAGAACTCTTTTTTTTACCTAAAATTAGCAAGATTCGCTTAAAACTCTTGTGGTGTATTATAGCCTTCTCCTGAGATGACATTCATAGCGATACTAAGAATAATAAAGATAAAAAGCATCATAGGCTGAAGAAATTATACGCAGGGTACGTCATTTTTTAGCCTTCCATAACTATATAGCTATATATGCATACATCCATATATTTAGCTAGATATCCATAAAAATCTATATCGATATATATGTATTTCTATATATTTATATAGATATTTATCTATACACAGGGACAGATAGATAGATAGATAGATAGATAGATAGACAGAGACTGTATGCAATAAGCCTGGATGTCTGACAGTTAAAGCTGCATCGTGATGTCATTAAGGCTCTAGTATGACACGTACAGCTTGGAACCATATATATTATAGCACGGCTGCCATTTACAGTCAGTCTCCATTGGAGTTGGAAGTTGGCAAACATGTACTAGGCTGTCTTCCCAAGAAGCCACAGCAGCCAGATAAATTGGATGTTCCACCGAACTGCTATTTTATTCAGCCAGTAAGGGGAAAGCGGTGGCCTACAAAATCTCATTGGTCGCTGCTGCTGCCGACATTTTTTTAAAAAGGTACGCTCAGTTGTTTCATGGAGAACATGAAGGTAGCTACTTACAATTCAGGCAGGTAGGTTCAGTTCTTGGAGGTTGGGGAATGCTTATGGGCAAGGCCTTATGTCTGATAATATTGGCTGCTTCCAACTGTACCTACCGCAAGCAGACGATCAGTGGATACAATGCTGCGAGCTGGGAAAAAAGCCTAGAATAATCCACGGCAGGCAGGCAAGCAAAATGTAAATAACGGGATTGGTTAGCTGCGCTAAAATTCTTGCTTGTACCTGAAAAAGGTTTCACCTGCAACGCGGCCTTCTACTGGTTTTTGCGACGTGACATTCACTGACAAGGCACAGGCGCTGGTAGGTTTCTGCGAGCACCCACAATACAGCGTTGCAGTCTTCAAATCTGTGCAGAACTCTTTTTTTTACCTAAAATTAGCAAGATTCGTTTAAAACTCTTGTGGTGTATTATAGCCTTCTCCTGAGATGACATTCATAGCGATACTAAGAATAATAAAGATAAAAAGCATCATAGGCTGAAGAAATTATACGCAGGGTACGTCATTTTTTAGCCTTCCATAACTATATAGCTATATATGCATACATCCATATATTTAGCTAGATATCCATAAAAATCTATATCTATATATATGTATTTCTATATATTTATATAGATATTTATCTATACACAGGGACAGATAGATAGATAGATAGATAGATAGATAGATAGATAGATAGATAGATAGACAGAGACTGTATGCAATAAGCCTGGATGTCTGACAGTTAAAGCTGCATCGTGATGTCATTAAGGCTCTATTATGACACGTACAGCTTGGAACCATATATATTATAGCACGGCTGCCATTTACAGTCAGTCTCCATTGGAGTTGGAAGTTGGCAAACATGTACTAGGCTGTCTTCCCAAGAAGCCACAGCAGCCAGATAAATTGGATGTTCCACCGAACTGCTATTTTATTCAGCCAGTAAGGGGAAAGCGGTGGCCTACAAAATCTCATTGGTCGCTGCTGCTGCCGACATTTTTTTAAAAAGGTACGCTCAGTTGTTTCATGGAGAACATGAAGGTAGCTACTTACAATTCAGGCAGGTAGGTTCAGTTCTTGGAGGTTGGGGAATGCTTATGGGCAAGGCCTTATGTCTGATCATATTGGCTGCTTCCAACTGTACCTACCGCAAGCAGACGATCAGTGGATACAATGCTGCGAGCTGGGAAAAAAGCCTAGAATAATCCACGGCAGGCAGGCAAGCAAAATGTAAATAACGGGATTGGTTAGCTGCGCAAAAATTCTTGCTTGTACCTGAAAAAGGTTTCACCTGCAACGCGGCCTTCTACTGGTTTTTGCGACGTGACATTCACTGACAAGGCACAGGCGCTGGTAGGTTTCTGCGAGCACCCACAATACAGCGTTGCAGTCTTCAAATCTGTGCAGAACTCTTTTTTTTACCTAAAATTAGCAAGATTCGCTTAAAACTCTTGTGGTGTATTATAGCCTTCTCCTGAGATGACATTCATAGCGATACTAAGAATAATAAAGATAAAAAGCATCATAGGCTGAAGAAATTATACGCAGGGTACGTCATTTTTTAGCCTTCCATAACTATATAGCTATATATGCATACATCCATATATTTAGCTAGATATCCATAAAAATCTATATCGATATATATGTATTTCTATATATTTATATAGATATTTATCTATACACAGGGACAGATAGATAGATAGATAGATAGACAGAGACTGTATGCAATAAGCCTGGATGTCTGACAGTTAAAGCTGCATCGTGATGTCATTAAGGCTCTATTATGACACGTACAGCTTGGAACCATATATATTATAGCACGGCTGCCATTTACAGTCAGTCTCCATTGGAGTTGGAAGTTGGCAAACATGTACTAGGCTGTCTTCCCAAGAAGCCACAGCAGCCAGATAAATTGGATGTTCCACCGAACTGCTATTTTATTCAGCCAGTAAGGGGAAAGCGGTGGTCTACAAAATCTCATTGGTCGCTGCTGCTGCCGCCATTTTTTTAAAAAGGTACGCTCAGTTGTTTCATGGAGAACATGAAGGTAGCTACTTACAATTCAGGCAGGTAGGTTCAGTTCTTGGAGGTTGGGGAATGCTTATGGGCAAGGCCTTATGTCTGATAATATTGGCTGCTTCCAACTGTACCTACCGCAAGCAGACGATCAGTGGATACAATGCTGCGAGCTGGGAAAAAAGCCTAGAATAATCCACGGCAGGCAGGCAAGCAAAATGTAAATAACGGGATTGGTTAGCTGCGCTAAAATTCTTGCTTGTACCTGAAAAAGGTTTCACCTGCAACGCGGCCTTCTACTGGTTTTTGCGACGTGACATTCACTGACAAGGCACAGGCGCTGGTAGGTTTCTGCGAGCACCCACAATACAGCGTTGCAGTCTTCAAATCTGTGCAGAACTCTTTTTTTTACCTAAAATTAGCAAGATTCGTTTAAAACTCTTGTGGTGTATTATAGCCTTCTCCTGAGATGACATTCATAGCGATACTAAGAATAATAAAGATAAAAAGCATCATAGGCTGAAGAAATTATACGCAGGGTACGTCATTTTTTAGCCTTCCATAACTATATAGCTATATATGCATACATCCATATATTTAGCTAGATATCCATAAAAATCTATATCTATATATATGTATTTCTATATATTTATATAGATATTTATCTATACACAGGGACAGATAGATAGATAGATAGATAGATAGATAGATAGATAGATAGATAGACAGAGACTGTATGCAATAAGCCTGGATGTCTGACAGTTAAAGCTGCATCGTGATGTCATTAAGGCTCTATTATGACACGTACAGCTTGGAACCATATATATTATAGCACGGCTGCCATTTACAGTCAGTCTCCATTGGAGTTGGAAGTTGGCAAACATGTACTAGGCTGTCTTCCCAAGAAGCCACAGCAGCCAGATAAATTGGATGTTCCACCGAACTGCTATTTTATTCAGCCAGTAAGGGGAAAGCGGTGGCCTACAAAATCTCATTGGTCGCTGCTGCTGCCGACATTTTTTTAAAAAGGTACGCTCAGTTGTTTCATGGAGAACATGAAGGTAGCTACTTACAATTCAGGCAGGTAGGTTCAGTTCTTGGAGGTTGGGGAATGCTTATGGGCAAGGCCTTATGTCTGATCATATTGGCTGCTTCCAACTGTACCTACCGCAAGCAGACGATCAGTGGATACAATGCTGCGAGCTGGGAAAAAAGCCTAGAATAATCCACGGCAGGCAGGCAAGCAAAATGTAAATAACGGGATTGGTTAGCTGCGCTAAAATTCTTGCTTGTACCTGAAAAAGGTTTCACCTGCAACGCGGCCTTCTACTGGTTTTTGCGACGTGACATTCACTGACAAGGCACAGGCCTGGTAGGTTTCTGCGAGCACCCACAATACAGCGTTGCAGTCTTCAAATCTGTGCAGAACTCTTTTTTTTACCTAAAATTAGCAAGATTCGCTTAAAACTCTTGTGGTGTATTATAGCCTTCTCCTGAGATGACATTCATAGCGATACTAAGAATAATAAAGATAAAAAGCATCATAGGCTGAAGAAATTATACGCAGGGTACGTCATTTTTTAGCCTTCCATAACTATATAGCTATATATGCATACATCCATATATTTAGCTAGATATCCATAAAAATCTATATCGATATATATGTATTTCTATATATTTATATAGATATTTATCTATACACAGGGACAGATAGATAGATAGATAGATAGATAGATAGATAGACAGAGACTGTATGCAATAAGCCTGGATGTCTGACAGTTAAAGCTGCATCGTGATGTCATTAAGGCTCTAGTATGACACGTACAGCTTGGAACCATATATATTATAGCACGGCTGCCATTTACAGTCAGTCTCCATTGGAGTTGGAAGTTGGCAAACATGTACTAGGCTGTCTTCCCAAGAAGCCACAGCAGCCAGATAAATTGGATGTTCCACCGAACTGCTATTTTATTCAGCCAGTAAGGGGAAAGCGGTGGCCTACAAAATCTCATTGGTCGCTGCTGCTGCCGACATTTTTTTAAAAAGGTACGCTCAGTTGTTTCATGGAGAACATGAAGGTAGCTACTTACAATTCAGGCAGGTAGGTTCAGTTCTTGGAGGTTGGGGAATGCTTATGGGCAAGGCCTTATGTCTGATAATATTGGCTGCTTCCAACTGTACCTACCGCAAGCAGACGATCAGTGGATACAATGCTGCGAGCTGGGAAAAAAGCCTAGAATAATCCACGGCAGGCAGGCAAGCAAAATGTAAATAACGGGATTGGTTAGCTGCGCTAAAATTCTTGCTTGTACCTGAAAAAGGTTTCACCTGCAACGCGGCCTTCTACTGGTTTTTGCGACGTGACATTCACTGACAAGGCACAGGCGCTGGTAGGTTTCTGCGAGCACCCACAATACAGCGTTGCAGTCTTCAAATCTGTGCAGAACTCTTTTTTTTACCTAAAATTAGCAAGATTCGTTTAAAACTCTTGTGGTGTATTATAGCCTTCTCCTGAGATGACATTCATAGCGATACTAAGAATAATAAAGATAAAAAGCATCATAGGCTGAAGAAATTATACGCAGGGTACGTCATTTTTTAGCCTTCCATAACTATATAGCTATATATGCATACATCCATATATTTAGCTAGATATCCATAAAAATCTATATCTATATATATGTATTTCTATATATTTATATAGATATTTATCTATACACAGGGACAGATAGATAGATAGATAGATAGATAGATAGATAGATAGATAGATAGATAGATAGATAGATAGACAGAGACTGTATGCAATAAGCCTGGATGTCTGACAGTTAAAGCTGCATCGTGATGTCATTAAGGCTCTATTATGACACGTACAGCTTGGAACCATATATATTATAGCACGGCTGCCATTTACAGTCAGTCTCCATTGGAGTTGGAAGTTGGCAAACATGTACTAGGCTGTCTTCCCAAGAAGCCACAGCAGCCAGATAAATTGGATGTTCCACCGAACTGCTATTTTATTCAGCCAGTAAGGGGAAAGCGGTGGCCTACAAAATCTCATTGGTCGCTGCTGCTGCCGACATTTTTTTAAAAAGGTACGCTCAGTTGTTTCATGGAGAACATGAAGGTAGCTACTTACAATTCAGGCAGGTAGGTTCAGTTCTTGGAGGATGGGGAATGCTTATGGGCAAGGCCTTATGTCTGATCATATTGGCTGCTTCCAACTGTACCTACCGCAAGCAGACGATCAGTGGATACAATGCTGCGAGCTGGGAAAAAAGCCTAGAATAATCCACGGCAGGCAGGCAAGCAAAATGTAAATAACGGGATTGGTTAGCTGCGCTAAAATTCTTGCTTGTACCTGAAAAAGGTTTCACCTGCAACGCGGCCTTCTACTGGTTTTTGCGACGTGACATTCACTGACAAGGCACAGGCCTGGTAGGTTTCTGCGAGCACCCACAATACAGCGTTGCAGTCTTCAAATCTGTGCAGAACTCTTTTTTTTACCTAAAATTAGCAAGATTCGCTTAAAACTCTTGTGGTGTATTATAGCCTTCTCCTGAGATGACATTCATAGCGATACTAAGAATAATAAAGATAAAAAGCATCATAGGCTGAAGAAATTATACGCAGGGTACGTCATTTTTTAGCCTTCCATAACTATATAGCTATATATGCATACATCCATATATTTAGCTAGATATCCATAAAAATCTATATCTATATATATGTATTTCTATATATTTATATAGATATTTATCTATACACAGGGACAGATAGATAGATAGATAGATAGATAGATAGATAGACAGAGACTGTATGCAATAAGCCTGGATGTCTGACAGTTAAAGCTGCATCGTGATGTCATTAAGGCTCTATTATGACACGTACAGCTTGGAACCATATATATTATAGCACGGCTGCCATTTACAGTCAGTCTCCATTGGAGTTGGAAGTTGGCAAACATGTACTAGGCTGTCTTCCCAAGAAGCCACAGCAGCCAGATAAATTGGATGTTCCACCGAACTGCTATTTTATTCAGCCAGTAAGGGGAAGGCGATGGCCTACAAAATCTCATTGGTCGCTGCTGCTGCCGACATTTCTTTAAAAAGGTACGCTCAGTTGTTTCATGGAGAACATGAAGGTAGCTACTTACAATTCAGGCAGGTAGGTTCAGTTCTTGGAGGTTGGGGAATGCTTATGGGCAAGGCCTTATGTCTGATCATATTGGCTGCTTCCAACTGTACCTACCGCAAGCAGACGATCAGTGGATACAATGCTGCGAGCTGGGAAAAAAGCCTAGAATAATCCACGGCAGGCAGGCAAGCAAAATGTAAATAACGGGATTGGTTAGCTGCGCTAAAATTCTTGCTTGTACCTGAAAAAGGTTTCACCTGCAACGCGGCCTTCTACTGGTTTTTGCGACGTGACATTCACTGACAAGGCACAGGCCTGGTAGGTTTCTGCGAGCACCCACAATACAGCGTTGCAGTCTTCAAATCTGTGCAGAACTCTTTTTTTTACCTAAAATTAGCAAGATTCGCTTAAAACTCTTGTGGTGTATTATAGCCTTCTCCTGAGATGACATTCATAGCGATACTAAGAATAATAAAGATAAAAAGCATCATAGGCTGAAGAAATTATACGCAGGGTACGTCATTTTTTAGCCTTCCATAACTATATAGCTATATATGCATACATCCATATATTTAGCTAGATATCCATAAAAATCTATATCGATATATATGTATTTCTATATATTTATATAGATATTTATCTATACACAGGGACAGATAGATAGATAGATAGATAGATAGATAGACAGAGACTGTATGCAATAAGCCTGGATGTCTGACAGTTAAAGCTGCATCGTGATGTCATTAAGGCTCTAGTATGACACGTACAGCTTGGAACCATATATATTATAGCACGGCTGCCATTTACAGTCAGTCTCCATTGGAGTTGGAAGTTGGCAAACATGTACTAGGCTGTCTTCCCAAGAAGCCACAGCAGCCAGATAAATTGGATGTTCCACCGAACTGCTATTTTATTCAGCCAGTAAGGGGAAAGCGGTGGCCTACAAAATCTCATTGGTCGCTGCTGCTGCCGACATTTTTTTAAAAAGGTACGCTCAGTTGTTTCATGGAGAACATGAAGGTAGCTACTTACAATTCAGGCAGGTAGGTTCAGTTCTTGGAGGTTGGGGAATGCTTATGGGCAAGGCCTTATGTCTGATAATATTGGCTGCTTCCAACTGTACCTACCGCAAGCAGACGATCAGTGGATACAATGCTGCGAGCTGGGAAAAAAGCCTAGAATAATCCACGGCAGGCAGGCAAGCAAAATGTAAATAACGGGATTGGTTAGCTGCGCTAAAATTCTTGCTTGTACCTGAAAAAGGTTTCACCTGCAACGCGGCCTTCTACTGGTTTTTGCGACGTGACATTCACTGACAAGGCACAGGCGCTGGTAGGTTTCTGCGAGCACCCACAATACAGCGTTGCAGTCTTCAAATCTGTGCAGAACTCTTTTTTTTACCTAAAATTAGCAAGATTCGTTTAAAACTCTTGTGGTGTATTATAGCCTTCTCCTGAGATGACATTCATAGCGATACTAAGAATAATAAAGATAAAAAGCATCATAGGCTGAAGAAATTATACGCAGGGTACGTCATTTTTTAGCCTTCCATAACTATATAGCTATATATGCATACATCCATATATTTAGCTAGATATCCATAAAAATCTATATCTATATATATGTATTTCTATATATTTATATAGATATTTATCTATACACAGGGACAGATAGATAGATAGATAGATAGATAGATAGATAGATAGATAGATAGACAGAGACTGTATGCAATAAGCCTGGATGTCTGACAGTTAAAGCTGCATCGTGATGTCATTAAGGCTCTATTATGACACGTACAGCTTGGAACCATATATATTATAGCACGGCTGCCATTTACAGTCAGTCTCCATTGGAGTTGGAAGTTGGCAAACATGTACTAGGCTGTCTTCCCAAGAAGCCACAGCAGCCAGATAAATTGGATGTTCCACCGAACTGCTATTTTATTCAGCCAGTAAGGGGAAAGCGGTGGCCTACAAAATCTCATTGGTCGCTGCTGCTGCCGACATTTTTTTAAAAAGGTACGCTCAGTTGTTTCATGGAGAACATGAAGGTAGCTACTTACAATTCAGGCAGGTAGGTTCAGTTCTTGGAGGTTGGGGAATGCTTATGGGCAAGGCCTTATGTCTGATAATATTGGCTGCTTCCAACTGTACCTACCGCAAGCAGACGATCAGTGGATACAATGCTGCGAGCTGGGAAAAAAGCCTAGAATAATCCACGGCAGGCAGGCAAGCAAAATGTAAATAACGGGATTGGTTAGCTGCGCTAAAATTCTTGCTTGTACCTGAAAAAGGTTTCACCTGCAACGCGGCCTTCTACTGGTTTTTGCGACGTGACATTCACTGACAAGGCACAGGCGCTGGTAGGTTTCTGCGAGCACCCACAATACAGCGTTGCAGTCTTCAAATCTGTGCAGAACTCTTTTTTTTACCTAAAATTAGCAAGATTCGTTTAAAACTCTTGTGGTGTATTATAGCCTTCTCCTGAGATGACATTCATAGCGATACTAAGAATAATAAAGATAAAAAGCATCATAGGCTGAAGAAATTATACGCAGGGTACGTCATTTTTTAGCCTTCCATAACTATATAGCTATATATGCATACATCCATATATTTAGCTAGATATCCATAAAAATCTATATCTATATATATGTATTTCTATATATTTATATAGATATTTATCTATACACAGGGACAGATAGATAGATAGATAGATAGATAGATAGATAGATAGATAGATAGATAGACAGAGACTGTATGCAATAAGCCTGGATGTCTGACAGTTAAAGCTGCATCGTGATGTCATTAAGGCTCTATTATGACACGTACAGCTTGGAACCATATATATTATAGCACGGCTGCCATTTACAGTCAGTCTCCATTGGAGTTGGAAGTTGGCAAACATGTACTAGGCTGTCTTCCCAAGAAGCCACAGCAGCCAGATAAATTGGATGTTCCACCGAACTGCTATTTTATTCAGCCAGTAAGGGGAAAGCGGTGGCCTACAAAATCTCATTGGTCGCTGCTGCTGCCGACATTTTTTTAAAAAGGTACGCTCAGTTGTTTCATGGAGAACATGAAGGTAGCTACTTACAATTCAGGCAGGTAGGTTCAGTTCTTGGAGGTTGGGGAATGCTTATGGGCAAGGCCTTATGTCTGATCATATTGGCTGCTTCCAACTGTACCTACCGCAAGCAGACGATCAGTGGATACAATGCTGCGAGCTGGGAAAAAAGCCTAGAATAATCCACGGCAGGCAGGCAAGCAAAATGTAAATAACGGGATTGGTTAGCTGCGCAAAAATTCTTGCTTGTACCTGAAAAAGGTTTCACCTGCAACGCGGCCTTCTACTGGTTTTTGCGACGTGACATTCACTGACAAGGCACAGGCGCTGGTAGGTTTCTGCGAGCACCCACAATACAGCGTTGCAGTCTTCAAATCTGTGCAGAACTCTTTTTTTTACCTAAAATTAGCAAGATTCGCTTAAAACTCTTGTGGTGTATTATAGCCTTCTCCTGAGATGACATTCATAGCGATACTAAGAATAATAAAGATAAAAAGCATCATAGGCTGAAGAAATTATACGCAGGGTACGTCATTTTTTAGCCTTCCATAACTATATAGCTATATATGCATACATCCATATATTTAGCTAGATATCCATAAAAATCTATATCGATATATATGTATTTCTATATATTTATATAGATATTTATCTATACACAGGGACAGATAGATAGATAGATAGATAGATAGATAGATAGACAGAGACTGTATGCAATAAGCCTGGATGTCTGACAGTTAAAGCTGCATCGTGATGTCATTAAGGCTCTAGTATGACACGTACAGCTTGGAACCATATATATTATAGCACGGCTGCCATTTACAGTCAGTCTCCATTGGAGTTGGAAGTTGGCAAACATGTACTAGGCTGTCTTCCCAAGAAGCCACAGCAGCCAGATAAATTGGATGTTCCACCGAACTGCTATTTTATTCAGCCAGTAAGGGGAAAGCGGTGGCCTACAAAATCTCATTGGTCGCTGCTGCTGCCGACATTTTTTTAAAAAGGTACGCTCAGTTGTTTCATGGAGAACATGAAGGTAGCTACTTACAATTCAGGCAGGTAGGTTCAGTTCTTGGAGGTTGGGGAATGCTTATGGGCAAGGCCTTATGTCTGATAATATTGGCTGCTTCCAACTGTACCTACCGCAAGCAGACGATCAGTGGATACAATGCTGCGAGCTGGGAAAAAAGCCTAGAATAATCCACGGCAGGCAGGCAAGCAAAATGTAAATAACGGGATTGGTTAGCTGCGCAAAAATTCTTGCTTGTACCTGAAAAAGGTTTCACCTGCAACGCGGCCTTCTACTGGTTTTTGCGACGTGACATTCACTGACAAGGCACAGGCGCTGGTAGGTTTCTGCGAGCACCCACAATACAGCGTTGCAGTCTTCAAATCTGTGCAGAACTCTTTTTTTTACCTAAAATTAGCAAGATTCGCTTAAAACTCTTGTGGTGTATTATAGCCTTCTCCTGAGATGACATTCATAGCGATACTAAGAATAATAAAGATAAAAAGCATCATAGGCTGAAGAAATTATACGCAGGGTACGTCATTTTTTAGCCTTCCATAACTATATAGCTATATATGCATACATCCATATATTTAGCTAGATATCCATAAAAATCTATATCGATATATATGTATTTCTATATATTTATATAGATATTTATCTATACACAGGGACAGATAGATAGATAGATAGATAGATAGATAGACAGAGACTGTATGCAATAAGCCTGGATGTCTGACAGTTAAAGCTGCATCGTGATGTCATTAAGGCTCTATTATGACACGTACAGCTTGGAACCATATATATTATAGCACGGCTGCCATTTACAGTCAGTCTCCATTGGAGTTGGAAGTTGGCAAACATGTACTAGGCTGTCTTCCCAAGAAGCCACAGCAGCCAGATAAATTGGATGTTCCACCGAACTGCTATTTTATTCAGCCAGTAAGGGGAAGGCGATGGCCTACAAAATCTCATTGGTCGCTGCTGCTGCCGACATTTCTTTAAAAAGGTACGCTCAGTTGTTTCATGGAGAACATGAAGGTAGCTACTTACAATTCAGGCAGGTAGGTTCAGTTCTTGGAGGTTGGGGAATGCTTATGGGCAAGGCCTTATGTCTGATCATATTGGCTGCTTCCAACTGTACCTACCGCAAGCAGACGATCAGTGGATACAATGCTGCGAGCTGGGAAAAAAGCCTAGAATAATCCACGGCAGGCAGGCAAGCAAAATGTAAATAACGGGATTGGTTAGCTGCGCTAAAATTCTTGCTTGTACCTGAAAAAGGTTTCACCTGCAACGCGGCCTTCTACTGGTTTTTGCGACGTGACATTCACTGACAAGGCACAGGCCTGGTAGGTTTCTGCGAGCACCCACAATACAGCGTTGCAGTCTTCAAATCTGTGCAGAACTCTTTTTTTTACCTAAAATTAGCAAGATTCGCTTAAAACTCTTGTGGTGTATTATAGCCTTCTCCTGAGATGACATTCATAGCGATACTAAGAATAATAAAGATAAAAAGCATCATAGGCTGAAGAAATTATACGCAGGGTACGTCATTTTTTAGCCTTCCATAACTATATAGCTATATATGCATACATCCATATATTTAGCTAGATATCCATAAAAATCTATATCTATATATATGTATTTCTATATATTTATATAGATATTTATCTATACACAGGGACAGATAGATAGATAGATAGATAGATAGACAGAGACTGTATGCAATAAGCCTGGATGTCTGACAGTTAAAGCTGCATCGTGATGTCATTAAGGCTCTATTATGACACGTACAGCTTGGAACCATATATATTATAGCACGGCTGCCATTTACAGTCAGTCTCCATTGGAGTTGGAAGTTGGCAAACATGTACTAGGCTGTCTTCCCAAGAAGCCACAGCAGCCAGATAAATTGGATGTTCCACCGAACTGCTATTTTATTCAGCCAGTAAGGGGAAAGCGGTGGCCTACAAAATCTCATTGGTCGCTGCTGCTGCCGACATTTTTTTAAAAAGGTACGCTCAGTTGTTTCATGGAGAACATGAAGGTAGCTACTTACAATTCAGGCAGGTAGGTTCAGTTCTTGGAGGTTGGGGAATGCTTATGGGCAAGGCCTTATGTCTGATCATATTGGCTGCTTCCAACTGTACCTACCGCAAGCAGACGATCAGTGGATACAATGCTGCGAGCTGGGAAAAAAGCCTAGAATAATCCACGGCAGGCAGGCAAGCAAAATGTAAATAACGGGATTGGTTAGCTGCGCTAAAATTCTTGCTTGTACCTGAAAAAGGTTTCACCTGCAACGCGGCCTTCTACTGGTTTTTGCGACGTGACATTCACTGACAAGGCACAGGCCTGGTAGGTTTCTGCGAGCACCCACAATACAGCGTTGCAGTCTTCAAATCTGTGCAGAACTCTTTTTTTTACCTAAAATTAGCAAGATTCGCTTAAAACTCTTGTGGTGTATTATAGCCTTCTCCTGAGATGACATTCATAGCGATACTAAGAATAATAAAGATAAAAAGCATCATAGGCTGAAGAAATTATACGCAGGGTACGTCATTTTTTAGCCTTCCATAACTATATAGCTATATATGCATACATCCATATATTTAGCTAGATATCCATAAAAATCTATATCGATATATATGTATTTCTATATATTTATATAGATATTTATCTATACACAGGGACAGATAGATAGATAGATAGATAGATAGATAGATAGATAGATAGATAGATAGATAGACAGAGACTGTATGCAATAAGCCTGGATGTCTGACAGTTAAAGCTGCATCGTGATGTCATTAAGGCTCTAGTATGACACGTACAGCTTGGAACCATATATATTATAGCACGGCTGCCATTTACAGTCAGTCTCCATTGGAGTTGGAAGTTGGCAAACATGTACTAGGCTGTCTTCCCAAGAAGCCACAGCAGCCAGATAAATTGGATGTTCCACCGAACTGCTATTTTATTCAGCCAGTAAGGGGAAAGCGGTGGCCTACAAAATCTCATTGGTCGCTGCTGCTGCCGACATTTTTTTAAAAAGGTACGCTCAGTTGTTTCATGGAGAACATGAAGGTAGCTACTTACAATTCAGGCAGGTAGGTTCAGTTCTTGGAGGTTGGGGAATGCTTATGGGCAAGGCCTTATGTCTGATCATATTGGCTGCTTCCAACTGTACCTACCGCAAGCAGACGATCAGTGGATACAATGCTGCGAGCTGGGAAAAAAGCCTAGAATAATCCACGGCAGGCAGGCAAGCAAAATGTAAATAACGGGATTGGTTAGCTGCGCTAAAATTCTTGCTTGTACCTGAAAAAGGTTTCACCTGCAACGCGGCCTTCTACTGGTTTTTGCGACGTGACATTCACTGACAAGGCACAGGTGCTGGTAGGTTTCTGCGAGCACCCACAATACAGCGTTGCAGTCTTCAAATCTGTGCAGAACTCTTTTTTTTACCTAAAATTAGCAAGATTCGTTTAAAACTCTTGTGGTGTATTATAGCCTTCTCCTGAGATGACATTCATAGCGATACTAAGAATAATAAAGATAAAAAGCATCATAGGCTGAAGAAATTATACGCAGGGTACGTCATTTTTTAGCCTTCCATAACTATATAGCTATATATGCATACATCCATATATTTAGCTAGATATCCATAAAAATCTATATCTATATATATGTATTTCTATATATTTATATAGATATTTATCTATACACAGGGACAGATAGATAGATAGATAGATAGATAGATAGATAGATAGACAGAGACTGTATGCAATAAGCCTGGATGTCTGACAGTTAAAGCTGCATCGTGATGTCATTAAGGCTCTATTATGACACGTACAGCTTGGAACCATATATATTATAGCACGGCTGCCATTTACAGTCAGTCTCCATTGGAGTTGGAAGTTGGCAAACATGTACTAGGCTGTCTTCCCAAGAAGCCACAGCAGCCAGATAAATTGGATGTTCCACCGAACTGCTATTTTATTCAGCCAGTAAGGGGAAAGCGGTGGCCTACAAAATCTCATTGGTCGCTGCTGCTGCCGACATTTTTTTAAAAAGGTACGCTCAGTTGTTTCATGGAGAACATTAAGGTAGCTACTTACAATTCAGGCAGGTAGGTTCAGTTCTTGGAGGTTGGGGAATGCTTATGGGCAAGGCCTTATGTCTGATCATATTGGCTGCTTCCAACTGTACCTACCGCAAGCAGACGATCAGTGGATACAATGCTGCGAGCTGGGAAAAAAGCCTAGAATAATCCACGGCAGGCAGGCAAGCAAAATGTAAATAACGGGATTGGTTAGCTGCGCTAAAATTCTTGCTTGTACCTGAAAAAGGTTTCACCTGCAACGCGGCCTTCTACTGGTTTTTGCGACGTGACATTCACTGACAAGGCACAGGCCTGGTAGGTTTCTGCGAGCACCCACAATACAGCGTTGCAGTCTTCAAATCTGTGCAGAACTCTTTTTTTTACCTAAAATTAGCAAGATTCGCTTAAAACTCTTGTGGTGTATTATAGCCTTCTCCTGAGATGACATTCATAGCGATACTAAGAATAATAAAGATAAAAAGCATCATAGGCTGAAGAAATTATACGCAGGGTACGTCATTTTTTAGCCTTCCATAACTATATAGCTATATATGCATACATCCATATATTTAGCTAGATATCCATAAAAATCTATATCGATATATATGTATTTCTATATATTTATATAGATATTTATCTATACACAGGGACAGATAGATAGATAGATAGATAGATAGATAGATAGATAGATAGACAGAGACTGTATGCAATAAGCCTGGATGTCTGACAGTTAAAGCTGCATCGTGATGTCATTAAGGCTCTAGTATGACACGTACAGCTTGGAACCATATATATTATAGCACGGCTGCCATTTACAGTCAGTCTCCATTGGAGTTGGAAGTTGGCAAACATGTACTAGGCTGTCTTCCCAAGAAGCCACAGCAGCCAGATAAATTGGATGTTCCACCGAACTGCTATTTTATTCAGCCAGTAAGGGGAAAGCGGTGGCCTACAAAATCTCATTGGTCGCTGCTGCTGCCGACATTTTTTTAAAAAGGTACGCTCAGTTGTTTCATGGAGAACATGAAGGTAGCTACTTACAATTCAGGCAGGTAGGTTCAGTTCTTGGAGGTTGGGGAATGCTTATGGGCAAGGCCTTATGTCTGATAATATTGGCTGCTTCCAACTGTACCTACCGCAAGCAGACGATCAGTGGATACAATGCTGCGAGCTGGGAAAAAAGCCTAGAATAATCCACGGCAGGCAGGCAAGCAAAATGTAAATAACGGGATTGGTTAGCTGCGCTAAAATTCTTGCTTGTACCTGAAAAAGGTTTCACCTGCAACGCGGCCTTCTACTGGTTTTTGCGACGTGACATTCACTGACAAGGCACAGGTGCTGGTAGGTTTCTGCGAGCACCCACAATACAGCGTTGCAGTCTTCAAATCTGTGCAGAACTCTTTTTTTTACCTAAAATTAGCAAGATTCGTTTAAAACTCTTGTGGTGTATTATAGCCTTCTCCTGAGATGACATTCATAGCGATACTAAGAATAATAAAGATAAAAAGCATCATAGGCAGAAGAAATTATACGCAGGGTACGTCATTTTTTAGCCTTCCATAACTATATAGCTATATATGCATACATCCATATATTTAGCTAGATATCCATAAAAATCTATATCTATATATATGTATTTCTATATATTTATATAGATATTTATCTATACACAGGGACAGATAGATAGATAGATAGATAGATAGATAGATAGATAGATAGATAGATAGACAGAGACTGTATGCAATAAGCCTGGATGTCTGACAGTTAAAGCTGCATCGTGATGTCATTAAGGCTCTATTATGACACGTACAGCTTGGAACCATATATATTATAGCACGGCTGCCATTTACAGTCAGTCTCCATTGGAGTTGGAAGTTGGCAAACATGTACTAGGCTGTCTTCCCAAGAAGCCACAGCAGCCAGATAAATTGGATGTTCCACCGAACTGCTATTTTATTCAGCCAGTAAGGGGAAAGCGGTGGCCTACAAAATCTCATTGGTCGCTGCTGCTGCCGACATTTTTTTAAAAAGGTACGCTCAGTTGTTTCATGGAGAACATGAAGGTAGCTACTTACAATTCAGGCAGGTAGGTTCAGTTCTTGGAGGTTGGGGAATGCTTATGGGCAAGGCCTTATGTCTGATCATATTGGCTGCTTCCAACTGTACCTACCGCAAGCAGACGATCAGTGGATACAATGCTGCGAGCTGGGAAAAAAGCCTAGAATAATCCACGGCAGGCAGGCAAGCAAAATGTAAATAACGGGATTGGTTAGCTGCGCTAAAATTCTTGCTTGTACCTGAAAAAGGTTTCACCTGCAACGCGGCCTTCTACTGGTTTTTGCGACGTGACATTCACTGACAAGGCACAGGTGCTGGTAGGTTTCTGCGAGCACCCACAATACAGCGTTGCAGTCTTCAAATCTGTGCAGAACTCTTTTTTTTACCTAAAATTAGCAAGATTCGTTTAAAACTCTTGTGGTGTATTATAGCCTTCTCCTGAGATGACATTCATAGCGATACTAAGAATAATAAAGATAAAAAGCATCATAGGCTGAAGAAATTATACGCAGGGTACGTCATTTTTTAGCCTTCCATAACTATATAGCTATATATGCATACATCCATATATTTAGCTAGATATCCATAAAAATCTATATCTATATATATGTATTTCTATATATTTATATAGATATTTATCTATACACAGGGACAGATAGATAGATAGATAGATAGATAGATAGATAGATAGATAGACAGAGACTGTATGCAATAAGCCTGGATGTCTGACAGTTAAAGCTGCATCGTGATGTCATTAAGGCTCTATTATGACACGTACAGCTTGGAACCATATATATTATAGCACGGCTGCCATTTACAGTCAGTCTCCATTGGAGTTGGAAGTTGGCAAACATGTACTAGGCTGTCTTCCCAAGAAGCCACAGCAGCCAGATAAATTGGATGTTCCACCGAACTGCTATTTTATTCAGCCAGTAAGGGGAAAGCGGTGGCCTACAAAATCTCATTGGTCGCTGCTGCTGCCGACATTTTTTTAAAAAGGTACGCTCAGTTGTTTCATGGAGAACATGAAGGTAGCTACTTACAATTCAGGCAGGTAGGTTCAGTTCTTGGAGGTTGGGGAATGCTTATGGGCAAGGCCTTATGTCTGATAATATTGGCTGCTTCCAACTGTACCTACCGCAAGCAGACGATCAGTGGATACAATGCTGCGAGCTGGGAAAAAAGCCTAGAATAATCCACGGCAGGCAGGCAAGCAAAATGTAAATAACGGGATTGGTTAGCTGCGCTAAAATTCTTGCTTGTACCTGAAAAAGGTTTCACCTGCAACGCGGCCTTCTACTGGTTTTTGCGACGTGACATTCACTGACAAGGCACAGGCGCTGGTAGGTTTCTGCGAGCACCCACAATACAGCGTTGCAGTCTTCAAATCTGTGCAGAACTCTTTTTTTTACCTAAAATTAGCAAGATTCGTTTAAAACTCTTGTGGTGTATTATAGCCTTCTCCTGAGATGACATTCATAGCGATACTAAGAATAATAAAGATAAAAAGCATCATAGGCTGAAGAAATTATACGCAGGGTACGTCATTTTTTAGCCTTCCATAACTATATAGCTATATATGCATACATCCATATATTTAGCTAGATATCCATAAAAATCTATATCTATATATATGTATTTCTATATATTTATATAGATATTTATCTATACACAGGGACAGATAGATAGATAGATAGATAGATAGATAGATAGATAGATAGATAGATAGATAGACAGAGACTGTATGCAATAAGCCTGGATGTCTGACAGTTAAAGCTGCATCGTGATGTCATTAAGGCTCTAGTATGACACGTACAGCTTGGAACCATATATATTATAGCACGGCTGCCATTTACAGTCAGTCTCCATTGGAGTTGGAAGTTGGCAAACATGTACTAGGCTGTCTTCCCAAGAAGCCACAGCAGCCAGATAAATTGGATGTTCCACCGAACTGCTATTTTATTCAGCCAGTAAGGGGAAAGCGGTGGCCTACAAAATCTCATTGGTCGCTGCTGCTGCCGACATTTTTTTAAAAAGGTACGCTCAGTTGTTTCATGGAGAACATGAAGGTAGCTACTTACAATTCAGGCAGGTAGGTTCAGTTCTTGGAGGTTGGGGAATGCTTATGGGCAAGGCCTTATGTCTGATCATATTGGCTGCTTCCAACTGTACCTACCGCAAGCAGACGATCAGTGGATACAATGCTGCGAGCTGGGAAAAAAGCCTAGAATAATCCACGGCAGGCAGGCAAGCAAAATGTAAATAACGGGATTGGTTAGCTGCGCTAAAATTCTTGCTTGTACCTGAAAAAGGTTTCACCTGCAACGCGGCCTTCTACTGGTTTTTGCGACGTGACATTCACTGACAAGGCACAGGTGCTGGTAGGTTTCTGCGAGCACCCACAATACAGCGTTGCAGTCTTCAAATCTGTGCAGAACTCTTTTTTTTACCTAAAATTAGCAAGATTCGTTTAAAACTCTTGTGGTGTATTATAGCCTTCTCCTGAGATGACATTCATAGCGATACTAAGAATAATAAAGATAAAAAGCATCATAGGCTGAAGAAATTATACGCAGGGTACGTCATTTTTTAGCCTTCCATAACTATATAGCTATATATGCATACATCCATATATTTAGCTAGATATCCATAAAAATCTATATCTATATATATGTATTTCTATATATTTATATAGATATTTATCTATACACAGGGACAGATAGATAGATAGATAGATAGATAGATAGACAGAGACTGTATGCAATAAGCCTGGATGTCTGACAGTTAAAGCTGCATCGTGATGTCATTAAGGCTCTATTATGACACGTACAGCTTGGAACCATATATATTATAGCACGGCTGCCATTTACAGTCAGTCTCCATTGGAGTTGGAAGTTGGCAAACATGTACTAGGCTGTCTTCCCAAGAAGCCACAGCAGCCAGATAAATTGGATGTTCCACCGAACTGCTATTTTATTCAGCCAGTAAGGGGAAAGCGGTGGCCTACAAAATCTCATTGGTCGCTGCTGCTGCCGACATTTTTTTAAAAAGGTACGCTCAGTTGTTTCATGGAGAACATTAAGGTAGCTACTTACAATTCAGGCAGGTAGGTTCAGTTCTTGGAGGTTGGGGAATGCTTATGGGCAAGGCCTTATGTCTGATCATATTGGCTGCTTCCAACTGTACCTACCGCAAGCAGACGATCAGTGGATACAATGCTGCGAGCTGGGAAAAAAGCCTAGAATAATCCACGGCAGGCAGGCAAGCAAAATGTAAATAACGGGATTGGTTAGCTGCGCTAAAATTCTTGCTTGTACCTGAAAAAGGTTTCACCTGCAACGCGGCCTTCTACTGGTTTTTGCGACGTGACATTCACTGACAAGGCACAGGCCTGGTAGGTTTCTGCGAGCACCCACAATACAGCGTTGCAGTCTTCAAATCTGTGCAGAACTCTTTTTTTTACCTAAAATTAGCAAGATTCGCTTAAAACTCTTGTGGTGTATTATAGCCTTCTCCTGAGATGACATTCATAGCGATACTAAGAATAATAAAGATAAAAAGCATCATAGGCTGAAGAAATTATACGCAGGGTACGTCATTTTTTAGCCTTCCATAACTATATAGCTATATATGCATACATCCATATATTTAGCTAGATATCCATAAAAATCTATATCGATATATATGTATTTCTATATATTTATATAGATATTTATCTATACACAGGGACAGATAGATAGATAGATAGATAGATAGATAGATAGATAGATAGACAGAGACTGTATGCAATAAGCCTGGATGTCTGACAGTTAAAGCTGCATCGTGATGTCATTAAGGCTCTAGTATGACACGTACAGCTTGGAACCATATATATTATAGCACGGCTGCCATTTACAGTCAGTCTCCATTGGAGTTGGAAGTTGGCAAACATGTACTAGGCTGTCTTCCCAAGAAGCCACAGCAGCCAGATAAATTGGATGTTCCACCGAACTGCTATTTTATTCAGCCAGTAAGGGGAAAGCGGTGGCCTACAAAATCTCATTGGTCGCTGCTGCTGCCGACATTTTTTTAAAAAGGTACGCTCAGTTGTTTCATGGAGAACATGAAGGTAGCTACTTACAATTCAGGCAGGTAGGTTCAGTTCTTGGAGGTTGGGGAATGCTTATGGGCAAGGCCTTATGTCTGATAATATTGGCTGCTTCCAACTGTACCTACCGCAAGCAGACGATCAGTGGATACAATGCTGCGAGCTGGGAAAAAAGCCTAGAATAATCCACGGCAGGCAGGCAAGCAAAATGTAAATAACGGGATTGGTTAGCTGCGCTAAAATTCTTGCTTGTACCTGAAAAAGGTTTCACCTGCAACGCGGCCTTCTACTGGTTTTTGCGACGTGACATTCACTGACAAGGCACAGGTGCTGGTAGGTTTCTGCGAGCACCCACAATACAGCGTTGCAGTCTTCAAATCTGTGCAGAACTCTTTTTTTTACCTAAAATTAGCAAGATTCGTTTAAAACTCTTGTGGTGTATTATAGCCTTCTCCTGAGATGACATTCATAGCGATACTAAGAATAATAAAGATAAAAAGCATCATAGGCAGAAGAAATTATACGCAGGGTACGTCATTTTTTAGCCTTCCATAACTATATAGCTATATATGCATACATCCATATATTTAGCTAGATATCCATAAAAATCTATATCTATATATATGTATTTCTATATATTTATATAGATATTTATCTATACACAGGGACAGATAGATAGATAGATAGATAGATAGATAGATAGATAGATAGATAGATAGATAGACAGAGACTGTATGCAATAAGCCTGGATGTCTGACAGTTAAAGCTGCATCGTGATGTCATTAAGGCTCTATTATGACACGTACAGCTTGGAACCATATATATTATAGCACGGCTGCCATTTACAGTCAGTCTCCATTGGAGTTGGAAGTTGGCAAACATGTACTAGGCTGTCTTCCCAAGAAGCCACAGCAGCCAGATAAATTGGATGTTCCACCGAACTGCTATTTTATTCAGCCAGTAAGGGGAAAGCGGTGGCCTACAAAATCTCATTGGTCGCTGCTGCTGCCGACATTTTTTTAAAAAGGTACGCTCAGTTGTTTCATGGAGAACATGAAGGTAGCTACTTACAATTCAGGCAGGTAGGTTCAGTTCTTGGAGGTTGGGGAATGCTTATGGGCAAGGCCTTATGTCTGATCATATTGGCTGCTTCCAACTGTACCTACCGCAAGCAGACGATCAGTGGATACAATGCTGCGAGCTGGGAAAAAAGCCTAGAATAATCCACGGCAGGCAGGCAAGCAAAATGTAAATAACGGGATTGGTTAGCTGCGCTAAAATTCTTGCTTGTACCTGAAAAAGGTTTCACCTGCAACGCGGCCTTCTACTGGTTTTTGCGACGTGACATTCACTGACAAGGCACAGGTGCTGGTAGGTTTCTGCGAGCACCCACAATACAGCGTTGCAGTCTTCAAATCTGTGCAGAACTCTTTTTTTTACCTAAAATTAGCAAGATTCGTTTAAAACTCTTGTGGTGTATTATAGCCTTCTCCTGAGATGACATTCATAGCGATACTAAGAATAATAAAGATAAAAAGCATCATAGGCTGAAGAAATTATACGCAGGGTACGTCATTTTTTAGCCTTCCATAACTATATAGCTATATATGCATACATCCATATATTTAGCTAGATATCCATAAAAATCTATATCTATATATATGTATTTCTATATATTTATATAGATATTTATCTATACACAGGGACAGATAGATAGATAGATAGATAGATAGATAGATAGATAGATAGATAGACAGAGACTGTATGCAATAAGCCTGGATGTCTGACAGTTAAAGCTGCATCGTGATGTCATTAAGGCTCTATTATGACACGTACAGCTTGGAACCATATATATTATAGCACGGCTGCCATTTACAGTCAGTCTCCATTGGAGTTGGAAGTTGGCAAACATGTACTAGGCTGTCTTCCCAAGAAGCCACAGCAGCCAGATAAATTGGATGTTCCACCGAACTGCTATTTTATTCAGCCAGTAAGGGGAAAGCGGTGGCCTACAAAATCTCATTGGTCGCTGCTGCTGCCGACATTTTTTTAAAAAGGTACGCTCAGTTGTTTCATGGAGAACATGAAGGTAGCTACTTACAATTCAGGCAGGTAGGTTCAGTTCTTGGAGGTTGGGGAATGCTTATGGGCAAGGCCTTATGTCTGATCATATTGGCTGCTTCCAACTGTACCTACCGCAAGCAGACGATCAGTGGATACAATGCTGCGAGCTGGGAAAAAAGCCTAGAATAATCCACGGCAGGCAGGCAAGCAAAATGTAAATAACGGGATTGGTTAGCTGCGCTAAAATTCTTGCTTGTACCTGAAAAAGGTTTCACCTGCAACGCGGCCTTCTACTGGTTTTTGCGACGTGACATTCACTGACAAGGCACAGGCCTGGTAGGTTTCTGCGAGCACCCACAATACAGCGTTGCAGTCTTCAAATCTGTGCAGAACTCTTTTTTTTACCTAAAATTAGCAAGATTCGCTTAAAACTCTTGTGGTGTATTATAGCCTTCTCCTGAGATGACATTCATAGCGATACTAAGAATAATAAAGATAAAAAGCATCATAGGCTGAAGAAATTATACGCAGGGTACGTCATTTTTTAGCCTTCCATAACTATATAGCTATATATGCATACATCCATATATTTAGCTAGATATCCATAAAAATCTATATCGATATATATGTATTTCTATATATTTATATAGATATTTATCTATACACAGGGACAGATAGATAGATAGATAGATAGATAGATAGATAGATAGATAGACAGAGACTGTATGCAATAAGCCTGGATGTCTGACAGTTAAAGCTGCATCGTGATGTCATTAAGGCTCTAGTATGACACGTACAGCTTGGAACCATATATATTATAGCACGGCTGCCATTTACAGTCAGTCTCCATTGGAGTTGGAAGTTGGCAAACATGTACTAGGCTGTCTTCCCAAGAAGCCACAGCAGCCAGATAAATTGGATGTTCCACCGAACTGCTATTTTATTCAGCCAGTAAGGGGAAAGCGGTGGCCTACAAAATCTCATTGGTCGCTGCTGCTGCCGACATTTTTTTAAAAAGGTACGCTCAGTTGTTTCATGGAGAACATGAAGGTAGCTACTTACAATTCAGGCAGGTAGGTTCAGTTCTTGGAGGTTGGGGAATGCTTATGGGCAAGGCCTTATGTCTGATCATATTGGCTGCTTCCAACTGTACCTACCGCAAGCAGACGATCAGTGGATACAATGCTGCGAGCTGGGAAAAAAGCCTAGAATAATCCACGGCAGGCAGGCAAGCAAAATGTAAATAACGGGATTGGTTAGCTGCGCTAAAATTCTTGCTTGTACCTGAAAAAGGTTTCACCTGCAACGCGGCCTTCTACTGGTTTTTGCGACGTGACATTCACTGACAAGGCACAGGTGCTGGTAGGTTTCTGCGAGCACCCACAATACAGCGTTGCAGTCTTCAAATCTGTGCAGAACTCTTTTTTTTACCTAAAATTAGCAAGATTCGTTTAAAACTCTTGTGGTGTATTATAGCCTTCTCCTGAGATGACATTCATAGCGATACTAAGAATAATAAAGATAAAAAGCATCATAGGCTGAAGAAATTATACGCAGGGTACGTCATTTTTTAGCCTTCCATAACTATATAGCTATATATGCATACATCCATATATTTAGCTAGATATCCATAAAAATCTATATCTATATATATGTATTTCTATATATTTATATAGATATTTATCTATACACAGGGACAGATAGATAGATAGATAGATAGATAGATAGATAGACAGAGACTGTATGCAATAAGCCTGGATGTCTGACAGTTAAAGCTGCATCGTGATGTCATTAAGGCTCTATTATGACACGTACAGCTTGGAACCATATATATTATAGCACGGCTGCCATTTACAGTCAGTCTCCATTGGAGTTGGAAGTTGGCAAACATGTACTAGGCTGTCTTCCCAAGAAGCCACAGCAGCCAGATAAATTGGATGTTCCACCGAACTGCTATTTTATTCAGCCAGTAAGGGGAAAGCGGTGGCCTACAAAATCTCATTGGTCGCTGCTGCTGCCGACATTTTTTTAAAAAGGTACGCTCAGTTGTTTCATGGAGAACATTAAGGTAGCTACTTACAATTCAGGCAGGTAGGTTCAGTTCTTGGAGGTTGGGGAATGCTTATGGGCAAGGCCTTATGTCTGATCATATTGGCTGCTTCCAACTGTACCTACCGCAAGCAGACGATCAGTGGATACAATGCTGCGAGCTGGGAAAAAAGCCTAGAATAATCCACGGCAGGCAGGCAAGCAAAATGTAAATAACGGGATTGGTTAGCTGCGCTAAAATTCTTGCTTGTACCTGAAAAAGGTTTCACCTGCAACGCGGCCTTCTACTGGTTTTTGCGACGTGACATTCACTGACAAGGCACAGGCCTGGTAGGTTTCTGCGAGCACCCACAATACAGCGTTGCAGTCTTCAAATCTGTGCAGAACTCTTTTTTTTACCTAAAATTAGCAAGATTCGCTTAAAACTCTTGTGGTGTATTATAGCCTTCTCCTGAGATGACATTCATAGCGATACTAAGAATAATAAAGATAAAAAGCATCATAGGCTGAAGAAATTATACGCAGGGTACGTCATTTTTTAGCCTTCCATAACTATATAGCTATATATGCATACATCCATATATTTAGCTAGATATCCATAAAAATCTATATCGATATATATGTATTTCTATATATTTATATAGATATTTATCTATACACAGGGACAGATAGATAGATAGATAGATAGATAGATAGACAGAGACTGTATGCAATAAGCCTGGATGTCTGACAGTTAAAGCTGCATCGTGATGTCATTAAGGCTCTAGTATGACACGTACAGCTTGGAACCATATATATTATAGCACGGCTGCCATTTACAGTCAGTCTCCATTGGAGTTGGAAGTTGGCAAACATGTACTAGGCTGTCTTCCCAAGAAGCCACAGCAGCCAGATAAATTGGATGTTCCACCGAACTGCTATTTTATTCAGCCAGTAAGGGGAAAGCGGTGGCCTACAAAATCTCATTGGTCGCTGCTGCTGCCGACATTTTTTTAAAAAGGTACGCTCAGTTGTTTCATGGAGAACATGAAGGTAGCTACTTACAATTCAGGCAGGTAGGTTCAGTTCTTGGAGGTTGGGGAATGCTTATGGGCAAGGCCTTATGTCTGATAATATTGGCTGCTTCCAACTGTACCTACCGCAAGCAGACGATCAGTGGATACAATGCTGCGAGCTGGGAAAAAAGCCTAGAATAATCCACGGCAGGCAGGCAAGCAAAATGTAAATAACGGGATTGGTTAGCTGCGCTAAAATTCTTGCTTGTACCTGAAAAAGGTTTCACCTGCAACGCGGCCTTCTACTGGTTTTTGCGACGTGACATTCACTGACAAGGCACAGGTGCTGGTAGGTTTCTGCGAGCACCCACAATACAGCGTTGCAGTCTTCAAATCTGTGCAGAACTCTTTTTTTTACCTAAAATTAGCAAGATTCGTTTAAAACTCTTGTGGTGTATTATAGCCTTCTCCTGAGATGACATTCATAGCGATACTAAGAATAATAAAGATAAAAAGCATCATAGGCAGAAGAAATTATACGCAGGGTACGTCATTTTTTAGCCTTCCATAACTATATAGCTATATATGCATACATCCATATATTTAGCTAGATATCCATAAAAATCTATATCTATATATATGTATTTCTATATATTTATATAGATATTTATCTATACACAGGGACAGATAGATAGATAGATAGATAGATAGATAGATAGATAGATAGATAGATAGATAGATAGACAGAGACTGTATGCAATAAGCCTGGATGTCTGACAGTTAAAGCTGCATCGTGATGTCATTAAGGCTCTATTATGACACGTACAGCTTGGAACCATATATATTATAGCACGGCTGCCATTTACAGTCAGTCTCCATTGGAGTTGGAAGTTGGCAAACATGTACTAGGCTGTCTTCCCAAGAAGCCACAGCAGCCAGATAAATTGGATGTTCCACCGAACTGCTATTTTATTCAGCCAGTAAGGGGAAAGCGGTGGCCTACAAAATCTCATTGGTCGCTGCTGCTGCCGACATTTTTTTAAAAAGGTACGCTCAGTTGTTTCATGGAGAACATGAAGGTAGCTACTTACAATTCAGGCAGGTAGGTTCAGTTCTTGGAGGTTGGGGAATGCTTATGGGCAAGGCCTTATGTCTGATCATATTGGCTGCTTCCAACTGTACCTACCGCAAGCAGACGATCAGTGGATACAATGCTGCGAGCTGGGAAAAAAGCCTAGAATAATCCACGGCAGGCAGGCAAGCAAAATGTAAATAACGGGATTGGTTAGCTGCGCTAAAATTCTTGCTTGTACCTGAAAAAGGTTTCACCTGCAACGCGGCCTTCTACTGGTTTTTGCGACGTGACATTCACTGACAAGGCACAGGTGCTGGTAGGTTTCTGCGAGCACCCACAATACAGCGTTGCAGTCTTCAAATCTGTGCAGAACTCTTTTTTTTACCTAAAATTAGCAAGATTCGTTTAAAACTCTTGTGGTGTATTATAGCCTTCTCCTGAGATGACATTCATAGCGATACTAAGAATAATAAAGATAAAAAGCATCATAGGCTGAAGAAATTATACGCAGGGTACGTCATTTTTTAGCCTTCCATAACTATATAGCTATATATGCATACATCCATATATTTAGCTAGATATCCATAAAAATCTATATCTATATATATGTATTTCTATATATTTATATAGATATTTATCTATACACAGGGACAGATAGATAGATAGATAGATAGATAGATAGATAGATAGATAGACAGAGACTGTATGCAATAAGCCTGGATGTCTGACAGTTAAAGCTGCATCGTGATGTCATTAAGGCTCTATTATGACACGTACAGCTTGGAACCATATATATTATAGCACGGCTGCCATTTACAGTCAGTCTCCATTGGAGTTGGAAGTTGGCAAACATGTACTAGGCTGTCTTCCCAAGAAGCCACAGCAGCCAGATAAATTGGATGTTCCACCGAACTGCTATTTTATTCAGCCAGTAAGGGGAAAGCGGTGGCCTACAAAATCTCATTGGTCGCTGCTGCTGCCGACATTTTTTTAAAAAGGTACGCTCAGTTGTTTCATGGAGAACATGAAGGTAGCTACTTACAATTCAGGCAGGTAGGTTCAGTTCTTGGAGGTTGGGGAATGCTTATGGGCAAGGCCTTATGTCTGATCATATTGGCTGCTTCCAACTGTACCTACCGCAAGCAGACGATCAGTGGATACAATGCTGCGAGCTGGGAAAAAAGCCTAGAATAATCCACGGCAGGCAGGCAAGCAAAATGTAAATAACGGGATTGGTTAGCTGCGCTAAAATTCTTGCTTGTACCTGAAAAAGGTTTCACCTGCAACGCGGCCTTCTACTGGTTTTTGCGACGTGACATTCACTGACAAGGCACAGGCCTGGTAGGTTTCTGCGAGCACCCACAATACAGCGTTGCAGTCTTCAAATCTGTGCAGAACTCTTTTTTTTACCTAAAATTAGCAAGATTCGCTTAAAACTCTTGTGGTGTATTATAGCCTTCTCCTGAGATGACATTCATAGCGATACTAAGAATAATAAAGATAAAAAGCATCATAGGCTGAAGAAATTATACGCAGGGTACGTCATTTTTTAGCCTTCCATAACTATATAGCTATATATGCATACATCCATATATTTAGCTAGATATCCATAAAAATCTATATCGATATATATGTATTTCTATATATTTATATAGATATTTATCTATACACAGGGACAGATAGATAGATAGATAGATAGATAGATAGATAGATAGATAGATAGATAGACAGAGACTGTATGCAATAAGCCTGGATGTCTGACAGTTAAAGCTGCATCGTGATGTCATTAAGGCTCTAGTATGACACGTACAGCTTGGAACCATATATATTATAGCACGGCTGCCATTTACAGTCAGTCTCCATTGGAGTTGGAAGTTGGCAAACATGTACTAGGCTGTCTTCCCAAGAAGCCACAGCAGCCAGATAAATTGGATGTTCCACCGAACTGCTATTTTATTCAGCCAGTAAGGGGAAAGCGGTGGCCTACAAAATCTCATTGGTCGCTGCTGCTGCCGACATTTTTTTAAAAAGGTACGCTCAGTTGTTTCATGGAGAACATGAAGGTAGCTACTTACAATTCAGGCAGGTAGGTTCAGTTCTTGGAGGTTGGGGAATGCTTATGGGCAAGGCCTTATGTCTGATCATATTGGCTGCTTCCAACTGTACCTACCGCAAGCAGACGATCAGTGGATACAATGCTGCGAGCTGGGAAAAAAGCCTAGAATAATCCACGGCAGGCAGGCAAGCAAAATGTAAATAACGGGATTGGTTAGCTGCGCTAAAATTCTTGCTTGTACCTGAAAAAGGTTTCACCTGCAACGCGGCCTTCTACTGGTTTTTGCGACGTGACATTCACTGACAAGGCACAGGTGCTGGTAGGTTTCTGCGAGCACCCACAATACAGCGTTGCAGTCTTCAAATCTGTGCAGAACTCTTTTTTTTACCTAAAATTAGCAAGATTCGTTTAAAACTCTTGTGGTGTATTATAGCCTTCTCCTGAGATGACATTCATAGCGATACTAAGAATAATAAAGATAAAAAGCATCATAGGCTGAAGAAATTATACGCAGGGTACGTCATTTTTTAGCCTTCCATAACTATATAGCTATATATGCATACATCCATATATTTAGCTAGATATCCATAAAAATCTATATCTATATATATGTATTTCTATATATTTATATAGATATTTATCTATACACAGGGACAGATAGATAGATAGATAGATAGATAGATAGACAGAGACTGTATGCAATAAGCCTGGATGTCTGACAGTTAAAGCTGCATCGTGATGTCATTAAGGCTCTATTATGACACGTACAGCTTGGAACCATATATATTATAGCACGGCTGCCATTTACAGTCAGTCTCCATTGGAGTTGGAAGTTGGCAAACATGTACTAGGCTGTCTTCCCAAGAAGCCACAGCAGCCAGATAAATTGGATGTTCCACCGAACTGCTATTTTATTCAGCCAGTAAGGGGAAAGCGGTGGCCTACAAAATCTCATTGGTCGCTGCTGCTGCCGACATTTTTTTAAAAAGGTACGCTCAGTTGTTTCATGGAGAACATTAAGGTAGCTACTTACAATTCAGGCAGGTAGGTTCAGTTCTTGGAGGTTGGGGAATGCTTATGGGCAAGGCCTTATGTCTGATCATATTGGCTGCTTCCAACTGTACCTACCGCAAGCAGACGATCAGTGGATACAATGCTGCGAGCTGGGAAAAAAGCCTAGAATAATCCACGGCAGGCAGGCAAGCAAAATGTAAATAACGGGATTGGTTAGCTGCGCTAAAATTCTTGCTTGTACCTGAAAAAGGTTTCACCTGCAACGCGGCCTTCTACTGGTTTTTGCGACGTGACATTCACTGACAAGGCACAGGCCTGGTAGGTTTCTGCGAGCACCCACAATACAGCGTTGCAGTCTTCAAATCTGTGCAGAACTCTTTTTTTTACCTAAAATTAGCAAGATTCGCTTAAAACTCTTGTGGTGTATTATAGCCTTCTCCTGAGATGACATTCATAGCGATACTAAGAATAATAAAGATAAAAAGCATCATAGGCTGAAGAAATTATACGCAGGGTACGTCATTTTTTAGCCTTCCATAACTATATAGCTATATATGCATACATCCATATATTTAGCTAGATATCCATAAAAATCTATATCGATATATATGTATTTCTATATATTTATATAGATATTTATCTATACACAGGGACAGATAGATAGATAGATAGATAGATAGATAGATAGATAGATAGACAGAGACTGTATGCAATAAGCCTGGATGTCTGACAGTTAAAGCTGCATCGTGATGTCATTAAGGCTCTAGTATGACACGTACAGCTTGGAACCATATATATTATAGCACGGCTGCCATTTACAGTCAGTCTCCATTGGAGTTGGAAGTTGGCAAACATGTACTAGGCTGTCTTCCCAAGAAGCCACAGCAGCCAGATAAATTGGATGTTCCACCGAACTGCTATTTTATTCAGCCAGTAAGGGGAAAGCGGTGGCCTACAAAATCTCATTGGTCGCTGCTGCTGCCGACATTTTTTTAAAAAGGTACGCTCAGTTGTTTCATGGAGAACATGAAGGTAGCTACTTACAATTCAGGCAGGTAGGTTCAGTTCTTGGAGGTTGGGGAATGCTTATGGGCAAGGCCTTATGTCTGATAATATTGGCTGCTTCCAACTGTACCTACCGCAAGCAGACGATCAGTGGATACAATGCTGCGAGCTGGGAAAAAAGCCTAGAATAATCCACGGCAGGCAGGCAAGCAAAATGTAAATAACGGGATTGGTTAGCTGCGCTAAAATTCTTGCTTGTACCTGAAAAAGGTTTCACCTGCAACGCGGCCTTCTACTGGTTTTTGCGACGTGACATTCACTGACAAGGCACAGGTGCTGGTAGGTTTCTGCGAGCACCCACAATACAGCGTTGCAGTCTTCAAATCTGTGCAGAACTCTTTTTTTTACCTAAAATTAGCAAGATTCGTTTAAAACTCTTGTGGTGTATTATAGCCTTCTCCTGAGATGACATTCATAGCGATACTAAGAATAATAAAGATAAAAAGCATCATAGGCAGAAGAAATTATACGCAGGGTACGTCATTTTTTAGCCTTCCATAACTATATAGCTATATATGCATACATCCATATATTTAGCTAGATATCCATAAAAATCTATATCTATATATATGTATTTCTATATATTTATATAGATATTTATCTATACACAGGGACAGATAGATAGATAGATAGATAGATAGATAGATAGATAGATAGATAGATAGATAGATAGACAGAGACTGTATGCAATAAGCCTGGATGTCTGACAGTTAAAGCTGCATCGTGATGTCATTAAGGCTCTATTATGACACGTACAGCTTGGAACCATATATATTATAGCACGGCTGCCATTTACAGTCAGTCTCCATTGGAGTTGGAAGTTGGCAAACATGTACTAGGCTGTCTTCCCAAGAAGCCACAGCAGCCAGATAAATTGGATGTTCCACCGAACTGCTATTTTATTCAGCCAGTAAGGGGAAAGCGGTGGCCTACAAAATCTCATTGGTCGCTGCTGCTGCCGACATTTTTTTAAAAAGGTACGCTCAGTTGTTTCATGGAGAACATGAAGGTAGCTACTTACAATTCAGGCAGGTAGGTTCAGTTCTTGGAGGTTGGGGAATGCTTATGGGCAAGGCCTTATGTCTGATCATATTGGCTGCTTCCAACTGTACCTACCGCAAGCAGACGATCAGTGGATACAATGCTGCGAGCTGGGAAAAAAGCCTAGAATAATCCACGGCAGGCAGGCAAGCAAAATGTAAATAACGGGATTGGTTAGCTGCGCTAAAATTCTTGCTTGTACCTGAAAAAGGTTTCACCTGCAACGCGGCCTTCTACTGGTTTTTGCGACGTGACATTCACTGACAAGGCACAGGTGCTGGTAGGTTTCTGCGAGCACCCACAATACAGCGTTGCAGTCTTCAAATCTGTGCAGAACTCTTTTTTTTACCTAAAATTAGCAAGATTCGTTTAAAACTCTTGTGGTGTATTATAGCCTTCTCCTGAGATGACATTCATAGCGATACTAAGAATAATAAAGATAAAAAGCATCATAGGCTGAAGAAATTATACGCAGGGTACGTCATTTTTTAGCCTTCCATAACTATATAGCTATATATGCATACATCCATATATTTAGCTAGATATCCATAAAAATCTATATCTATATATATGTATTTCTATATATTTATATAGATATTTATCTATACACAGGGACAGATAGATAGATAGATAGATAGATAGATAGATAGATAGACAGAGACTGTATGCAATAAGCCTGGATGTCTGACAGTTAAAGCTGCATCGTGATGTCATTAAGGCTCTATTATGACACGTACAGCTTGGAACCATATATATTATAGCACGGCTGCCATTTACAGTCAGTCTCCATTGGAGTTGGAAGTTGGCAAACATGTACTAGGCTGTCTTCCCAAGAAGCCACAGCAGCCAGATAAATTGGATGTTCCACCGAACTGCTATTTTATTCAGCCAGTAAGGGGAAAGCGGTGGCCTACAAAATCTCATTGGTCGCTGCTGCTGCCGACATTTTTTTAAAAAGGTACGCTCAGTTGTTTCATGGAGAACATTAAGGTAGCTACTTACAATTCAGGCAGGTAGGTTCAGTTCTTGGAGGTTGGGGAATGCTTATGGGCAAGGCCTTATGTCTGATCATATTGGCTGCTTCCAACTGTACCTACCGCAAGCAGACGATCAGTGGATACAATGCTGCGAGCTGGGAAAAAAGCCTAGAATAATCCACGGCAGGCAGGCAAGCAAAATGTAAATAACGGGATTGGTTAGCTGCGCTAAAATTCTTGCTTGTACCTGAAAAAGGTTTCACCTGCAACGCGGCCTTCTACTGGTTTTTGCGACGTGACATTCACTGACAAGGCACAGGCCTGGTAGGTTTCTGCGAGCACCCACAATACAGCGTTGCAGTCTTCAAATCTGTGCAGAACTCTTTTTTTTACCTAAAATTAGCAAGATTCGCTTAAAACTCTTGTGGTGTATTATAGCCTTCTCCTGAGATGACATTCATAGCGATACTAAGAATAATAAAGATAAAAAGCATCATAGGCTGAAGAAATTATACGCAGGGTACGTCATTTTTTAGCCTTCCATAACTATATAGCTATATATGCATACATCCATATATTTAGCTAGATATCCATAAAAATCTATATCGATATATATGTATTTCTATATATTTATATAGATATTTATCTATACACAGGGACAGATAGATAGATAGATAGATAGATAGATAGATAGACAGAGACTGTATGCAATAAGCCTGGATGTCTGACAGTTAAAGCTGCATCGTGATGTCATTAAGGCTCTAGTATGACACGTACAGCTTGGAACCATATATATTATAGCACGGCTGCCATTTACAGTCAGTCTCCATTGGAGTTGGAAGTTGGCAAACATGTACTAGGCTGTCTTCCCAAGAAGCCACAGCAGCCAGATAAATTGGATGTTCCACCGAACTGCTATTTTATTCAGCCAGTAAGGGGAAAGCGGTGGCCTACAAAATCTCATTGGTCGCTGCTGCTGCCGACATTTTTTTAAAAAGGTACGCTCAGTTGTTTCATGGAGAACATGAAGGTAGCTACTTACAATTCAGGCAGGTAGGTTCAGTTCTTGGAGGTTGGGGAATGCTTATGGGCAAGGCCTTATGTCTGATAATATTGGCTGCTTCCAACTGTACCTACCGCAAGCAGACGATCAGTGGATACAATGCTGCGAGCTGGGAAAAAAGCCTAGAATAATCCACGGCAGGCAGGCAAGCAAAATGTAAATAACGGGATTGGTTAGCTGCGCTAAAATTCTTGCTTGTACCTGAAAAAGGTTTCACCTGCAACGCGGCCTTCTACTGGTTTTTGCGACGTGACATTCACTGACAAGGCACAGGTGCTGGTAGGTTTCTGCGAGCACCCACAATACAGCGTTGCAGTCTTCAAATCTGTGCAGAACTCTTTTTTTTACCTAAAATTAGCAAGATTCGTTTAAAACTCTTGTGGTGTATTATAGCCTTCTCCTGAGATGACATTCATAGCGATACTAAGAATAATAAAGATAAAAAGCATCATAGGCAGAAGAAATTATACGCAGGGTACGTCATTTTTTAGCCTTCCATAACTATATAGCTATATATGCATACATCCATATATTTAGCTAGATATCCATAAAAATCTATATCTATATATATGTATTTCTATATATTTATATAGATATTTATCTATACACAGGGACAGATAGATAGATAGATAGATAGATAGATAGATAGATAGATAGATAGATAGATAGATAGACAGAGACTGTATGCAATAAGCCTGGATGTCTGACAGTTAAAGCTGCATCGTGATGTCATTAAGGCTCTATTATGACACGTACAGCTTGGAACCATATATATTATAGCACGGCTGCCATTTACAGTCAGTCTCCATTGGAGTTGGAAGTTGGCAAACATGTACTAGGCTGTCTTCCCAAGAAGCCACAGCAGCCAGATAAATTGGATGTTCCACCGAACTGCTATTTTATTCAGCCAGTAAGGGGAAAGCGGTGGCCTACAAAATCTCATTGGTCGCTGCTGCTGCCGACATTTTTTTAAAAAGGTACGCTCAGTTGTTTCATGGAGAACATGAAGGTAGCTACTTACAATTCAGGCAGGTAGGTTCAGTTCTTGGAGGTTGGGGAATGCTTATGGGCAAGGCCTTATGTCTGATCATATTGGCTGCTTCCAACTGTACCTACCGCAAGCAGACGATCAGTGGATACAATGCTGCGAGCTGGGAAAAAAGCCTAGAATAATCCACGGCAGGCAGGCAAGCAAAATGTAAATAACGGGATTGGTTAGCTGCGCTAAAATTCTTGCTTGTACCTGAAAAAGGTTTCACCTGCAACGCGGCCTTCTACTGGTTTTTGCGACGTGACATTCACTGACAAGGCACAGGCCTGGTAGGTTTCTGCGAGCACCCACAATACAGCGTTGCAGTCTTCAAATCTGTGCAGAACTCTTTTTTTTACCTAAAATTAGCAAGATTCGCTTAAAACTCTTGTGGTGTATTATAGCCTTCTCCTGAGATGACATTCATAGCGATACTAAGAATAATAAAGATAAAAAGCATCATAGGCTGAAGAAATTATACGCAGGGTACGTCATTTTTTAGCCTTCCATAACTATATAGCTATATATGCATACATCCATATATTTAGCTAGATATCCATAAAAATCTATATCGATATATATGTATTTCTATATATTTATATAGATATTTATCTATACACAGGGACAGATAGATAGATAGATAGACAGAGACTGTATGCAATAAGCCTGGATGTCTGACAGTTAAAGCTGCATCGTGATGTCATTAAGGCTCTAGTATGACACGTACAGCTTGGAACCATATATATTATAGCACGGCTGCCATTTACAGTCAGTCTCCATTGGAGTTGGAAGTTGGCAAACATGTACTAGGCTGTCTTCCCAAGAAGCCACAGCAGCCAGATAAATTGGATGTTCCACCGAACTGCTATTTTATTCAGCCAGTAAGGGGAAAGCGGTGGCCTACAAAATCTCATTGGTCGCTGCTGCTGCCGACATTTTTTTAAAAAGGTACGCTCAGTTGTTTCATGGAGAACATGAAGGTAGCTACTTACAATTCAGGCAGGTAGGTTCAGTTCTTGGAGGTTGGGGAATGCTTATGGGCAAGGCCTTATGTCTGATAATATTGGCTGCTTCCAACTGTACCTACCGCAAGCAGACGATCAGTGGATACAATGCTGCGAGCTGGGAAAAAAGCCTAGAATAATCCACGGCAGGCAGGCAAGCAAAATGTAAATAACGGGATTGGTTAGCTGCGCTAAAATTCTTGCTTGTACCTGAAAAAGGTTTCACCTGCAACGCGGCCTTCTACTGGTTTTTGCGACGTGACATTCACTGACAAGGCACAGGTGCTGGTAGGTTTCTGCGAGCACCCACAATACAGCGTTGCAGTCTTCAAATCTGTGCAGAACTCTTTTTTTTACCTAAAATTAGCAAGATTCGTTTAAAACTCTTGTGGTGTATTATAGCCTTCTCCTGAGATGACATTCATAGCGATACTAAGAATAATAAAGATAAAAAGCATCATAGGCAGAAGAAATTATACGCAGGGTACGTCATTTTTTAGCCTTCCATAACTATATAGCTATATATGCATACATCCATATATTTAGCTAGATATCCATAAAAATCTATATCTATATATATGTATTTCTATATATTTATATAGATATTTATCTATACACAGGGACAGATAGATAGATAGATAGATAGATAGATAGATAGATAGATAGATAGATAGATAGACAGAGACTGTATGCAATAAGCCTGGATGTCTGACAGTTAAAGCTGCATCGTGATGTCATTAAGGCTCTATTATGACACGTACAGCTTGGAACCATATATATTATAGCACGGCTGCCATTTACAGTCAGTCTCCATTGGAGTTGGAAGTTGGCAAACATGTACTAGGCTGTCTTCCCAAGAAGCCACAGCAGCCAGATAAATTGGATGTTCCACCGAACTGCTATTTTATTCAGCCAGTAAGGGGAAAGCGGTGGCCTACAAAATCTCATTGGTCGCTGCTGCTGCCGACATTTTTTTAAAAAGGTACGCTCAGTTGTTTCATGGAGAACATGAAGGTAGCTACTTACAATTCAGGCAGGTAGGTTCAGTTCTTGGAGGTTGGGGAATGCTTATGGGCAAGGCCTTATGTCTGATCATATTGGCTGCTTCCAACTGTACCTACCGCAAGCAGACGATCAGTGGATACAATGCTGCGAGCTGGGAAAAAAGCCTAGAATAATCCACGGCAGGCAGGCAAGCAAAATGTAAATAACGGGATTGGTTAGCTGCGCTAAAATTCTTGCTTGTACCTGAAAAAGGTTTCACCTGCAACGCGGCCTTCTACTGGTTTTTGCGACGTGACATTCACTGACAAGGCACAGGCCTGGTAGGTTTCTGCGAGCACCCACAATACAGCGTTGCAGTCTTCAAATCTGTGCAGAACTCTTTTTTTTACCTAAAATTAGCAAGATTCGCTTAAAACTCTTGTGGTGTATTATAGCCTTCTCCTGAGATGACATTCATAGCGATACTAAGAATAATAAAGATAAAAAGCATCATAGGCTGAAGAAATTATACGCAGGGTACGTCATTTTTTAGCCTTCCATAACTATATAGCTATATATGCATACATCCATATATTTAGCTAGATATCCATAAAAATCTATATCGATATATATGTATTTCTATATATTTATATAGATATTTATCTATACACAGGGACAGATAGATAGATAGATAGATAGACAGAGACTGTATGCAATAAGCCTGGATGTCTGACAGTTAAAGCTGCATCGTGATGTCATTAAGGCTCTAGTATGACACGTACAGCTTGGAACCATATATATTATAGCACGGCTGCCATTTACAGTCAGTCTCCATTGGAGTTGGAAGTTGGCAAACATGTACTAGGCTGTCTTCCCAAGAAGCCACAGCAGCCAGATAAATTGGATGTTCCACCGAACTGCTATTTTATTCAGCCAGTAAGGGGAAAGCGGTGGCCTACAAAATCTCATTGGTCGCTGCTGCTGCCGACATTTTTTTAAAAAGGTACGCTCAGTTGTTTCATGGAGAACATGAAGGTAGCTACTTACAATTCAGGCAGGTAGGTTCAGTTCTTGGAGGTTGGGGAATGCTTATGGGCAAGGCCTTATGTCTGATAATATTGGCTGCTTCCAACTGTACCTACCGCAAGCAGACGATCAGTGGATACAATGCTGCGAGCTGGGAAAAAAGCCTAGAATAATCCACGGCAGGCAGGCAAGCAAAATGTAAATAACGGGATTGGTTAGCTGCGCTAAAATTCTTGCTTGTACCTGAAAAAGGTTTCACCTGCAACGCGGCCTTCTACTGGTTTTTGCGACGTGACATTCACTGACAAGGCACAGGTGCTGGTAGGTTTCTGCGAGCACCCACAATACAGCGTTGCAGTCTTCAAATCTGTGCAGAACTCTTTTTTTTACCTAAAATTAGCAAGATTCGTTTAAAACTCTTGTGGTGTATTATAGCCTTCTCCTGAGATGACATTCATAGCGATACTAAGAATAATAAAGATAAAAAGCATCATAGGCTGAAGAAATTATACGCAGGGTACGTCATTTTTTAGCCTTCCATAACTATATAGCTATATATGCATACATCCATATATTTAGCTAGATATCCATAAAAATCTATATCTATATATATGTATTTCTATATATTTATATAGATATTTATCTATACACAGGGACAGATAGATAGATAGATAGATAGATAGATAGATAGATAGATAGATAGATAGATAGATAGACAGAGACTGTATGCAATAAGCCTGGATGTCTGACAGTTAAAGCTGCATCGTGATGTCATTAAGGCTCTATTATGACACGTACAGCTTGGAACCATATATATTATAGCACGGCTGCCATTTACAGTCAGTCTCCATTGGAGTTGGAAGTTGGCAAACATGTACTAGGCTGTCTTCCCAAGAAGCCACAGCAGCCAGATAAATTGGATGTTCCACCGAACTGCTATTTTATTCAGCCAGTAAGGGGAAAGCGGTGGCCTACAAAATCTCATTGGTCGCTGCTGCTGCCGACATTTTTTTTAAAAGGTACGCTCAGTTGTTTCATGGAGAACATTAAGGTAGCTACTTACAATTCAGGCAGGTAGGTTCAGTTCTTGGAGGTTGGGGAATGCTTATGGGCAAGGCCTTATGTCTGATCATATTGGCTGCTTCCAACTGTACCTACCGCAAGCAGACGATCAGTGGATACAATGCTGCGAGCTGGGAAAAAAGCCTAGAATAATCCACGGCAGGCAGGCAAGCAAAATGTAAATAACGGGATTGGTTAGCTGCGCTAAAATTCTTGCTTGTACCTGAAAAAGGTTTCACCTGCAACGCGGCCTTCTACTGGTTTTTGCGACGTGACATTCACTGACAAGGCACAGGCCTGGTAGGTTTCTGCGAGCACCCACAATACAGCGTTGCAGTCTTCAAATCTGTGCAGAACTCTTTTTTTTACCTAAAATTAGCAAGATTCGCTTAAAACTCTTGTGGTGTATTATAGCCTTCTCCTGAGATGACATTCATAGCGATACTAAGAATAATAAAGATAAAAAGCATCATAGGCTGAAGAAATTATACGCAGGGTACGTCATTTTTTAGCCTTCCATAACTATATAGCTATATATGCATACATCCATATATTTAGCTAGATATCCATAAAAATCTATATCGATATATATGTATTTCTATATATTTATATAGATATTTATCTATACACAGGGACAGATAGATAGATAGATAGATAGACAGAGACTGTATGCAATAAGCCTGGATGTCTGACAGTTAAAGCTGCATCGTGATGTCATTAAGGCTCTATTATGACACGTACAGCTTGGAACCATATATATTATAGCACGGCTGCCATTTACAGTCAGTCTCCATTGGAGTTGGAAGTTGGCAAACATGTACTAGGCTGTCTTCCCAAGAAGCCACAGCAGCCAGATAAATTGGATGTTCCACCGAACTGCTATTTTATTCAGCCAGTAAGGGGAAAGCGGTGGTCTACAAAATCTCATTGGTCGCTGCTGCTGCCGCCATTTTTTTAAAAAGGTACGCTCAGTTGTTTCATGGAGAACATGAAGGTAGCTACTTACAATTCAGGCAGGTAGGTTCAGTTCTTGGAGGTTGGGGAATGCTTATGGGCAAGGCCTTATGTCTGATAATATTGGCTGCTTCCAACTGTACCTACCGCAAGCAGACGATCAGTGGATACAATGCTGCGAGCTGGGAAAAAAGCCTAGAATAATCCACGGCAGGCAGGCAAGCAAAATGTAAATAACGGGATTGGTTAGCTGCGCTAAAATTCTTGCTTGTACCTGAAAAAGGTTTCACCTGCAACGCGGCCTTCTACTGGTTTTTGCGACGTGACATTCACTGACAAGGCACAGGCGCTGGTAGGTTTCTGCGAGCACCCACAATACAGCGTTGCAGTCTTCAAATCTGTGCAGAACTCTTTTTTTTACCTAAAATTAGCAAGATTCGTTTAAAACTCTTGTGGTGTATTATAGCCTTCTCCTGAGATGACATTCATAGCGATACTAAGAATAATAAAGATAAAAAGCATCATAGGCTGAAGAAATTATACGCAGGGTACGTCATTTTTTAGCCTTCCATAACTATATAGCTATATATGCATACATCCATATATTTAGCTAGATATCCATAAAAATCTATATCTATATATATGTATTTCTATATATTTATATAGATATTTATCTATACACAGGGACAGATAGATAGATAGATAGATAGATAGATAGATAGATAGACAGAGACTGTATGCAATAAGCCTGGATGTCTGACAGTTAAAGCTGCATCGTGATGTCATTAAGGCTCTATTATGACACGTACAGCTTGGAACCATATATATTATAGCACGGCTGCCATTTACAGTCAGTCTCCATTGGAGTTGGAAGTTGGCAAACATGTACTAGGCTGTCTTCCCAAGAAGCCACAGCAGCCAGATAAATTGGATGTTCCACCGAACTGCTATTTTATTCAGCCAGTAAGGGGAAAGCGGTGGCCTACAAAATCTCATTGGTCGCTGCTGCTGCCGACATTTTTTTAAAAAGGTACGCTCAGTTGTTTCATGGAGAACATGAAGGTAGCTACTTACAATTCAGGCAGGTAGGTTCAGTTCTTGGAGGTTGGGGAATGCTTATGGGCAAGGCCTTATGTCTGATCATATTGGCTGCTTCCAACTGTACCTACCGCAAGCAGACGATCAGTGGATACAATGCTGCGAGCTGGGAAAAAAGCCTAGAATAATCCACGGCAGGCAGGCAAGCAAAATGTAAATAACGGGATTGGTTAGCTGCGCTAAAATTCTTGCTTGTACCTGAAAAAGGTTTCACCTGCAACGCGGCCTTCTACTGGTTTTTGCGACGTGACATTCACTGACAAGGCACAGGCCTGGTAGGTTTCTGCGAGCACCCACAATACAGCGTTGCAGTCTTCAAATCTGTGCAGAACTCTTTTTTTTACCTAAAATTAGCAAGATTCGCTTAAAACTCTTGTGGTGTATTATAGCCTTCTCCTGAGATGACATTCATAGCGATACTAAGAATAATAAAGATAAAAAGCATCATAGGCTGAAGAAATTATACGCAGGGTACGTCATTTTTTAGCCTTCCATAACTATATAGCTATATATGCATACATCCATATATTTAGCTAGATATCCATAAAAATCTATATCGATATATATGTATTTCTATATATTTATATAGATATTTATCTATACACAGGGACAGATATATAGATAGATAGATAGATAGATAGATAGACAGAGACTGTATGCAATAAGCCTGGATGTCTGACAGTTAAAGCTGCATCGTGATGTCATTAAGGCTCTAGTATGACACGTACAGCTTGGAACCATATATATTATAGCACGGCTGCCATTTACAGTCAGTCTCCATTGGAGTTGGAAGTTGGCAAACATGTACTAGGCTGTCTTCCCAAGAAGCCACAGCAGCCAGATAAATTGGATGTTCCACCGAACTGCTATTTTATTCAGCCAGTAAGGGGAAAGCGGTGGCCTACAAAATCTCATTGGTCGCTGCTGCTGCCGACATTTTTTTAAAAAGGTACGCTCAGTTGTTTCATGGAGAACATGAAGGTAGCTACTTACAATTCAGGCAGGTAGGTTCAGTTCTTGGAGGTTGGGGAATGCTTATGGGCAAGGCCTTATGTCTGATAATATTGGCTGCTTCCAACTGTACCTACCGCAAGCAGACGATCAGTGGATACAATGCTGCGAGCTGGGAAAAAAGCCTAGAATAATCCACGGCAGGCAGGCAAGCAAAATGTAAATAACGGGATTGGTTAGCTGCGCTAAAATTCTTGCTTGTACCTGAAAAAGGTTTCACCTGCAACGCGGCCTTCTACTGGTTTTTGCGACGTGACATTCACTGACAAGGCACAGGTGCTGGTAGGTTTCTGCGAGCACCCACAATACAGCGTTGCAGTCTTCAAATCTGTGCAGAACTCTTTTTTTTACCTAAAATTAGCAAGATTCGTTTAAAACTCTTGTGGTGTATTATAGCCTTCTCCTGAGATGACATTCATAGCGATACTAAGAATAATAAAGATAAAAAGCATCATAGGCTGAAGAAATTATACGCAGGGTACGTCATTTTTTAGCCTTCCATAACTATATAGCTATATATGCATACATCCATATATTTAGCTAGATATCCATAAAAATCTATATCTATATATATGTATTTCTATATATTTATATAGATATTTATCTATACACAGGGACAGATAGATAGATAGATAGATAGATAGATAGACAGAGACTGTATGCAATAAGCCTGGATGTCTGACAGTTAAAGCTGCATCGTGATGTCATTAAGGCTCTATTATGACACGTACAGCTTGGAACCATATATATTATAGCACGGCTGCCATTTACAGTCAGTCTCCATTGGAGTTGGAAGTTGGCAAACATGTACTAGGCTGTCTTCCCAAGAAGCCACAGCAGCCAGATAAATTGGATGTTCCACCGAACTGCTATTTTATTCAGCCAGTAAGGGGAAAGCGGTGGCCTACAAAATCTCATTGGTCGCTGCTGCTGCCGACATTTTTTTAAAAAGGTACGCTCAGTTGTTTCATGGAGAACATGAAGGTAGCTACTTACAATTCAGGCAGGTAGGTTCAGTTCTTGGAGGTTGGGGAATGCTTATGGGCAAGGCCTTATGTCTGATCATATTGGCTGCTTCCAACTGTACCTACCGCAAGCAGACGATCAGTGGATACAATGCTGCGAGCTGGGAAAAAAGCCTAGAATAATCCACGGCAGGCAGGCAAGCAAAATGTAAATAACGGGATTGGTTAGCTGCGCTAAAATTCTTGCTTGTACCTGAAAAAGGTTTCACCTGCAACGCGGCCTTCTACTGGTTTTTGCGACGTGACATTCACTGACAAGGCACAGGCCTGGTAGGTTTCTGCGAGCACCCACAATACAGCGTTGCAGTCTTCAAATCTGTGCAGAACTCTTTTTTTTACCTAAAATTAGCAAGATTCGCTTAAAACTCTTGTGGTGTATTATAGCCTTCTCCTGAGATGACATTCATAGCGATACTAAGAATAATAAAGATAAAAAGCATCATAGGCTGAAGAAATTATACGCAGGGTACGTCATTTTTTAGCCTTCCATAACTATATAGCTATATATGCATACATCCATATATTTAGCTAGATATCCATAAAAATCTATATCGATATATATGTATTTCTATATATTTATATAGATATTTATCTATACACAGGGACAGATAGATAGATAGATAGATAGACAGAGACTGTATGCAATAAGCCTGGATGTCTGACAGTTAAAGCTGCATCGTGATGTCATTAAGGCTCTATTATGACACGTACAGCTTGGAACCATATATATTATAGCACGGCTGCCATTTACAGTCAGTCTCCATTGGAGTTGGAAGTTGGCAAACATGTACTAGGCTGTCTTCCCAAGAAGCCACAGCAGCCAGATAAATTGGATGTTCCACCGAACTGCTATTTTATTCAGCCAGTAAGGGGAAAGCGGTGGTCTACAAAATCTCATTGGTCGCTGCTGCTGCCGCCATTTTTTTAAAAAGGTACGCTCAGTTGTTTCATGGAGAACATGAAGGTAGCTACTTACAATTCAGGCAGGTAGGTTCAGTTCTTGGAGGTTGGGGAATGCTTATGGGCAAGGCCTTATGTCTGATAATATTGGCTGCTTCCAACTGTACCTACCGCAAGCAGACGATCAGTGGATACAATGCTGCGAGCTGGGAAAAAAGCCTAGAATAATCCACGGCAGGCAGGCAAGCAAAATGTAAATAACGGGATTGGTTAGCTGCGCTAAAATTCTTGCTTGTACCTGAAAAAGGTTTCACCTGCAACGCGGCCTTCTACTGGTTTTTGCGACGTGACATTCACTGACAAGGCACAGGCGCTGGTAGGTTTCTGCGAGCACCCACAATACAGCGTTGCAGTCTTCAAATCTGTGCAGAACTCTTTTTTTTACCTAAAATTAGCAAGATTCGTTTAAAACTCTTGTGGTGTATTATAGCCTTCTCCTGAGATGACATTCATAGCGATACTAAGAATAATAAAGATAAAAAGCATCATAGGCTGAAGAAATTATACGCAGGGTACGTCATTTTTTAGCCTTCCATAACTATATAGCTATATATGCATACATCCATATATTTAGCTAGATATCCATAAAAATCTATATCTATATATATGTATTTCTATATATTTATATAGATATTTATCTATACACAGGGACAGATAGATAGATAGATAGATAGATAGATAGATAGATAGACAGAGACTGTATGCAATAAGCCTGGATGTCTGACAGTTAAAGCTGCATCGTGATGTCATTAAGGCTCTATTATGACACGTACAGCTTGGAACCATATATATTATAGCACGGCTGCCATTTACAGTCAGTCTCCATTGGAGTTGGAAGTTGGCAAACATGTACTAGGCTGTCTTCCCAAGAAGCCACAGCAGCCAGATAAATTGGATGTTCCACCGAACTGCTATTTTATTCAGCCAGTAAGGGGAAAGCGGTGGCCTACAAAATCTCATTGGTCGCTGCTGCTGCCGACATTTTTTTAAAAAGGTACGCTCAGTTGTTTCATGGAGAACATGAAGGTAGCTACTTACAATTCAGGCAGGTAGGTTCAGTTCTTGGAGGTTGGGGAATGCTTATGGGCAAGGCCTTATGTCTGATCATATTGGCTGCTTCCAACTGTACCTACCGCAAGCAGACGATCAGTGGATACAATGCTGCGAGCTGGGAAAAAAGCCTAGAATAATCCACGGCAGGCAGGCAAGCAAAATGTAAATAACGGGATTGGTTAGCTGCGCTAAAATTCTTGCTTGTACCTGAAAAAGGTTTCACCTGCAACGCGGCCTTCTACTGGTTTTTGCGACGTGACATTCACTGACAAGGCACAGGCCTGGTAGGTTTCTGCGAGCACCCACAATACAGCGTTGCAGTCTTCAAATCTGTGCAGAACTCTTTTTTTTACCTAAAATTAGCAAGATTCGCTTAAAACTCTTGTGGTGTATTATAGCCTTCTCCTGAGATGACATTCATAGCGATACTAAGAATAATAAAGATAAAAAGCATCATAGGCTGAAGAAATTATACGCAGGGTACGTCATTTTTTAGCCTTCCATAACTATATAGCTATATATGCATACATCCATATATTTAGCTAGATATCCATAAAAATCTATATCGATATATATGTATTTCTATATATTTATATAGATATTTATCTATACACAGGGACAGATATATAGATAGATAGATAGATAGATAGATAGACAGAGACTGTATGCAATAAGCCTGGATGTCTGACAGTTAAAGCTGCATCGTGATGTCATTAAGGCTCTAGTATGACACGTACAGCTTGGAACCATATATATTATAGCACGGCTGCCATTTACAGTCAGTCTCCATTGGAGTTGGAAGTTGGCAAACATGTACTAGGCTGTCTTCCCAAGAAGCCACAGCAGCCAGATAAATTGGATGTTCCACCGAACTGCTATTTTATTCAGCCAGTAAGGGGAAAGCGGTGGCCTACAAAATCTCATTGGTCGCTGCTGCTGCCGACATTTTTTTAAAAAGGTACGCTCAGTTGTTTCATGGAGAACATGAAGGTAGCTACTTACAATTCAGGCAGGTAGGTTCAGTTCTTGGAGGTTGGGGAATGCTTATGGGCAAGGCCTTATGTCTGATAATATTGGCTGCTTCCAACTGTACCTACCGCAAGCAGACGATCAGTGGATACAATGCTGCGAGCTGGGAAAAAAGCCTAGAATAATCCACGGCAGGCAGGCAAGCAAAATGTAAATAACGGGATTGGTTAGCTGCGCTAAAATTCTTGCTTGTACCTGAAAAAGGTTTCACCTGCAACGCGGCCTTCTACTGGTTTTTGCGACGTGACATTCACTGACAAGGCACAGGTGCTGGTAGGTTTCTGCGAGCACCCACAATACAGCGTTGCAGTCTTCAAATCTGTGCAGAACTCTTTTTTTTACCTAAAATTAGCAAGATTCGTTTAAAACTCTTGTGGTGTATTATAGCCTTCTCCTGAGATGACATTCATAGCGATACTAAGAATAATAAAGATAAAAAGCATCATAGGCTGAAGAAATTATACGCAGGGTACGTCATTTTTTAGCCTTCCATAACTATATAGCTATATATGCATACATCCATATATTTAGCTAGATATCCATAAAAATCTATATCTATATATATGTATTTCTATATATTTATATAGATATTTATCTATACACAGGGACAGATAGATAGATAGATAGATAGATAGATAGACAGAGACTGTATGCAATAAGCCTGGATGTCTGACAGTTAAAGCTGCATCGTGATGTCATTAAGGCTCTATTATGACACGTACAGCTTGGAACCATATATATTATAGCACGGCTGCCATTTACAGTCAGTCTCCATTGGAGTTGGAAGTTGGCAAACATGTACTAGGCTGTCTTCCCAAGAAGCCACAGCAGCCAGATAAATTGGATGTTCCACCGAACTGCTATTTTATTCAGCCAGTAAGGGGAAAGCGGTGGCCTACAAAATCTCATTGGTCGCTGCTGCTGCCGACATTTTTTTAAAAAGGTACGCTCAGTTGTTTCATGGAGAACATGAAGGTAGCTACTTACAATTCAGGCAGGTAGGTTCAGTTCTTGGAGGTTGGGGAATGCTTATGGGCAAGGCCTTATGTCTGATCATATTGGCTGCTTCCAACTGTACCTACCGCAAGCAGACGATCAGTGGATACAATGCTGCGAGCTGGGAAAAAAGCCTAGAATAATCCACGGCAGGCAGGCAAGCAAAATGTAAATAACGGGATTGGTTAGCTGCGCTAAAATTCTTGCTTGTACCTGAAAAAGGTTTCACCTGCAACGCGGCCTTCTACTGGTTTTTGCGACGTGACATTCACTGACAAGGCACAGGCCTGGTAGGTTTCTGCGAGCACCCACAATACAGCGTTGCAGTCTTCAAATCTGTGCAGAACTCTTTTTTTTACCTAAAATTAGCAAGATTCGCTTAAAACTCTTGTGGTGTATTATAGCCTTCTCCTGAGATGACATTCATAGCGATACTAAGAATAATAAAGATAAAAAGCATCATAGGCTGAAGAAATTATACGCAGGGTACGTCATTTTTTAGCCTTCCATAACTATATAGCTATATATGCATACATCCATATATTTAGCTAGATATCCATAAAAATCTATATCGATATATATGTATTTCTATATATTTATATAGATATTTATCTATACACAGGGACAGATAGATAGATAGATAGATAGATAGATAGATAGATAGATAGATAGATAGACAGAGACTGTATGCAATAAGCCTGGATGTCTGACAGTTAAAGCTGCATCGTGATGTCATTAAGGCTCTAGTATGACACGTACAGCTTGGAACCATATATATTATAGCACGGCTGCCATTTACAGTCAGTCTCCATTGGAGTTGGAAGTTGGCAAACATGTACTAGGCTGTCTTCCCAAGAAGCCACAGCAGCCAGATAAATTGGATGTTCCACCGAACTGCTATTTTATTCAGCCAGTAAGGGGAAAGCGGTGGCCTACAAAATCTCATTGGTCGCTGCTGCTGCCGACATTTTTTTAAAAAGGTACGCTCAGTTGTTTCATGGAGAACATGAAGGTAGCTACTTACAATTCAGGCAGGTAGGTTCAGTTCTTGGAGGTTGGGGAATGCTTATGGGCAAGGCCTTATGTCTGATCATATTGGCTGCTTCCAACTGTACCTACCGCAAGCAGACGATCAGTGGATACAATGCTGCGAGCTGGGAAAAAAGCCTAGAATAATCCACGGCAGGCAGGCAAGCAAAATGTAAATAACGGGATTGGTTAGCTGCGCTAAAATTCTTGCTTGTACCTGAAAAAGGTTTCACCTGCAACGCGGCCTTCTACTGGTTTTTGCGACGTGACATTCACTGACAAGGCACAGGTGCTGGTAGGTTTCTGCGAGCACCCACAATACAGCGTTGCAGTCTTCAAATCTGTGCAGAACTCTTTTTTTTACCTAAAATTAGCAAGATTCGTTTAAAACTCTTGTGGTGTATTATAGCCTTCTCCTGAGATGACATTCATAGCGATACTAAGAATAATAAAGATAAAAAGCATCATAGGCTGAAGAAATTATACGCAGGGTACGTCATTTTTTAGCCTTCCATAACTATATAGCTATATATGCATACATCCATATATTTAGCTAGATATCCATAAAAATCTATATCTATATATATGTATTTCTATATATTTATATAGATATTTATCTATACACAGGGACAGATAGATAGATAGATAGATAGATAGATAGATAGATAGATAGACAGAGACTGTATGCAATAAGCCTGGATGTCTGACAGTTAAAGCTGCATCGTGATGTCATTAAGGCTCTATTATGACACGTACAGCTTGGAACCATATATATTATAGCACGGCTGCCATTTACAGTCAGTCTCCATTGGAGTTGGAAGTTGGCAAACATGTACTAGGCTGTCTTCCCAAGAAGCCACAGCAGCCAGATAAATTGGATGTTCCACCGAACTGCTATTTTATTCAGCCAGTAAGGGGAAAGCGGTGGCCTACAAAATCTCATTGGTCGCTGCTGCTGCCGACATTTTTTTAAAAAGGTACGCTCAGTTGTTTCATGGAGAACATTAAGGTAGCTACTTACAATTCAGGCAGGTAGGTTCAGTTCTTGGAGGTTGGGGAATGCTTATGGGCAAGGCCTTATGTCTGATCATATTGGCTGCTTCCAACTGTACCTACCGCAAGCAGACGATCAGTGGATACAATGCTGCGAGCTGGGAAAAAAGCCTAGAATAATCCACGGCAGGCAGGCAAGCAAAATGTAAATAACGGGATTGGTTAGCTGCGCTAAAATTCTTGCTTGTACCTGAAAAAGGTTTCACCTGCAACGCGGCCTTCTACTGGTTTTTGCGACGTGACATTCACTGACAAGGCACAGGCCTGGTAGGTTTCTGCGAGCACCCACAATACAGCGTTGCAGTCTTCAAATCTGTGCAGAACTCTTTTTTTTACCTAAAATTAGCAAGATTCGCTTAAAACTCTTGTGGTGTATTATAGCCTTCTCCTGAGATGACATTCATAGCGATACTAAGAATAATAAAGATAAAAAGCATCATAGGCTGAAGAAATTATACGCAGGGTACGTCATTTTTTAGCCTTCCATAACTATATAGCTATATATGCATACATCCATATATTTAGCTAGATATCCATAAAAATCTATATCGATATATATGTATTTCTATATATTTATATAGATATTTATCTATACACAGGGACAGATAGATAGATAGATAGATAGATAGATAGATAGACAGAGACTGTATGCAATAAGCCTGGATGTCTGACAGTTAAAGCTGCATCGTGATGTCATTAAGGCTCTAGTATGACACGTACAGCTTGGAACCATATATATTATAGCACGGCTGCCATTTACAGTCAGTCTCCATTGGAGTTGGAAGTTGGCAAACATGTACTAGGCTGTCTTCCCAAGAAGCCACAGCAGCCAGATAAATTGGATGTTCCACCGAACTGCTATTTTATTCAGCCAGTAAGGGGAAAGCGGTGGCCTACAAAATCTCATTGGTCGCTGCTGCTGCCGACATTTTTTTAAAAAGGTACGCTCAGTTGTTTCATGGAGAACATGAAGGTAGCTACTTACAATTCAGGCAGGTAGGTTCAGTTCTTGGAGGTTGGGGAATGCTTATGGGCAAGGCCTTATGTCTGATAATATTGGCTGCTTCCAACTGTACCTACCGCAAGCAGACGATCAGTGGATACAATGCTGCGAGCTGGGAAAAAAGCCTAGAATAATCCACGGCAGGCAGGCAAGCAAAATGTAAATAACGGGATTGGTTAGCTGCGCTAAAATTCTTGCTTGTACCTGAAAAAGGTTTCACCTGCAACGCGGCCTTCTACTGGTTTTTGCGACGTGACATTCACTGACAAGGCACAGGTGCTGGTAGGTTTCTGCGAGCACCCACAATACAGCGTTGCAGTCTTCAAATCTGTGCAGAACTCTTTTTTTTACCTAAAATTAGCAAGATTCGTTTAAAACTCTTGTGGTGTATTATAGCCTTCTCCTGAGATGACATTCATAGCGATACTAAGAATAATAAAGATAAAAAGCATCATAGGCAGAAGAAATTATACGCAGGGTACGTCATTTTTTAGCCTTCCATAACTATATAGCTATATATGCATACATCCATATATTTAGCTAGATATCCATAAAAATCTATATCTATATATATGTATTTCTATATATTTATATAGATATTTATCTATACACAGGGACAGATAGATAGATAGATAGATAGATAGATAGATAGATAGATAGATAGACAGAGACTGTATGCAATAAGCCTGGATGTCTGACAGTTAAAGCTGCATCGTGATGTCATTAAGGCTCTATTATGACACGTACAGCTTGGAACCATATATATTATAGCACGGCTGCCATTTACAGTCAGTCTCCATTGGAGTTGGAAGTTGGCAAACATGTACTAGGCTGTCTTCCCAAGAAGCCACAGCAGCCAGATAAATTGGATGTTCCACCGAACTGCTATTTTATTCAGCCAGTAAGGGGAAAGCGGTGGCCTACAAAATCTCATTGGTCGCTGCTGCTGCCGACATTTTTTTAAAAAGGTACGCTCAGTTGTTTCATGGAGAACATGAAGGTAGCTACTTACAATTCAGGCAGGTAGGTTCAGTTCTTGGAGGTTGGGGAATGCTTATGGGCAAGGCCTTATGTCTGATAATATTGGCTGCTTCCAACTGTACCTACCGCAAGCAGACGATCAGTGGATACAATGCTGCGAGCTGGGAAAAAAGCCTAGAATAATCCACGGCAGGCAGGCAAGCAAAATGTAAATAACGGGATTGGTTAGCTGCGCTAAAATTCTTGCTTGTACCTGAAAAAGGTTTCACCTGCAACGCGGCCTTCTACTGGTTTTTGCGACGTGACATTCACTGACAAGGCACAGGCGCTGGTAGGTTTCTGCGAGCACCCACAATACAGCGTTGCAGTCTTCAAATCTGTGCAGAACTCTTTTTTTTACCTAAAATTAGCAAGATTCGTTTAAAACTCTTGTGGTGTATTATAGCCTTCTCCTGAGATGACATTCATAGCGATACTAAGAATAATAAAGATAAAAAGCATCATAGGCTGAAGAAATTATACGCAGGGTACGTCATTTTTTAGCCTTCCATAACTATATAGCTATATATGCATACATCCATATATTTAGCTAGATATCCATAAAAATCTATATCTATATATATGTATTTCTATATATTTATATAGATATTTATCTATACACAGGGACAGATAGATAGATAGATAGATAGATAGATAGATAGATAGACAGAGACTGTATGCAATAAGCCTGGATGTCTGACAGTTAAAGCTGCATCGTGATGTCATTAAGGCTCTATTATGACACGTACAGCTTGGAACCATATATATTATAGCACGGCTGCCATTTACAGTCAGTCTCCATTGGAGTTGGAAGTTGGCAAACATGTACTAGGCTGTCTTCCCAAGAAGCCACAGCAGCCAGATAAATTGGATGTTCCACCGAACTGCTATTTTATTCAGCCAGTAAGGGGAAAGCGGTGGCCTACAAAATCTCATTGGTCGCTGCTGCTGCCGACATTTTTTTAAAAAGGTACGCTCAGTTGTTTCATGGAGAACATGAAGGTAGCTACTTACAATTCAGGCAGGTAGGTTCAGTTCTTGGAGGTTGGGGAATGCTTATGGGCAAGGCCTTATGTCTGATAATATTGGCTGCTTCCAACTGTACCTACCGCAAGCAGACGATCAGTGGATACAATGCTGCGAGCTGGGAAAAAAGCCTAGAATAATCCACGGCAGGCAGGCAAGCAAAATGTAAATAACGGGATTGGTTAGCTGCGCTAAAATTCTTGCTTGTACCTGAAAAAGGTTTCACCTGCAACGCGGCCTTCTACTGGTTTTTGCGACGTGACATTCACTGACAAGGCACAGGTGCTGGTAGGTTTCTGCGAGCACCCACAATACAGCGTTGCAGTCTTCAAATCTGTGCAGAACTCTTTTTTTTACCTAAAATTAGCAAGATTCGTTTAAAACTCTTGTGGTGTATTATAGCCTTCTCCTGAGATGACATTCATAGCGATACTAAGAATAATAAAGATAAAAAGCATCATAGGCTGAAGAAATTATACGCAGGGTACGTCATTTTTTAGCCTTCCATAACTATATAGCTATATATGCATACATCCATATATTTAGCTAGATATCCATAAAAATCTATATCTATATATATGTATTTCTATATATTTATATAGATATTTATCTATACACAGGGACAGATAGATAGATAGATAGATAGATAGATAGATAGACAGAGACTGTATGCAATAAGCCTGGATGTCTGACAGTTAAAGCTGCATCGTGATGTCATTAAGGCTCTATTATGACACGTACAGCTTGGAACCATATATATTATAGCACGGCTGCCATTTACAGTCAGTCTCCATTGGAGTTGGAAGTTGGCAAACATGTACTAGGCTGTCTTCCCAAGAAGCCACAGCAGCCAGATAAATTGGATGTTCCACCGAACTGCTATTTTATTCAGCCAGTAAGGGGAAAGCGGTGGCCTACAAAATCTCATTGGTCGCTGCTGCTGCCGACATTTTTTTAAAAAGGTACGCTCAGTTGTTTCATGGAGAACATTAAGGTAGCTACTTACAATTCAGGCAGGTAGGTTCAGTTCTTGGAGGTTGGGGAATGCTTATGGGCAAGGCCTTATGTCTGATCATATTGGCTGCTTCCAACTGTACCTACCGCAAGCAGACGATCAGTGGATACAATGCTGCGAGCTGGGAAAAAAGCCTAGAATAATCCACGGCAGGCAGGCAAGCAAAATGTAAATAACGGGATTGGTTAGCTGCGCTAAAATTCTTGCTTGTACCTGAAAAAGGTTTCACCTGCAACGCGGCCTTCTACTGGTTTTTGCGACGTGACATTCACTGACAAGGCACAGGCCTGGTAGGTTTCTGCGAGCACCCACAATACAGCGTTGCAGTCTTCAAATCTGTGCAGAACTCTTTTTTTTACCTAAAATTAGCAAGATTCGCTTAAAACTCTTGTGGTGTATTATAGCCTTCTCCTGAGATGACATTCATAGCGATACTAAGAATAATAAAGATAAAAAGCATCATAGGCTGAAGAAATTATACGCAGGGTACGTCATTTTTTAGCCTTCCATAACTATATAGCTATATATGCATACATCCATATATTTAGCTAGATATCCATAAAAATCTATATCGATATATATGTATTTCTATATATTTATATAGATATTTATCTATACACAGGGACAGATAGATAGATAGATAGATAGATAGATAGATAGACAGAGACTGTATGCAATAAGCCTGGATGTCTGACAGTTAAAGCTGCATCGTGATGTCATTAAGGCTCTAGTATGACACGTACAGCTTGGAACCATATATATTATAGCACGGCTGCCATTTACAGTCAGTCTCCATTGGAGTTGGAAGTTGGCAAACATGTACTAGGCTGTCTTCCCAAGAAGCCACAGCAGCCAGATAAATTGGATGTTCCACCGAACTGCTATTTTATTCAGCCAGTAAGGGGAAAGCGGTGGCCTACAAAATCTCATTGGTCGCTGCTGCTGCCGACATTTTTTTAAAAAGGTACGCTCAGTTGTTTCATGGAGAACATGAAGGTAGCTACTTACAATTCAGGCAGGTAGGTTCAGTTCTTGGAGGTTGGGGAATGCTTATGGGCAAGGCCTTATGTCTGATAATATTGGCTGCTTCCAACTGTACCTACCGCAAGCAGACGATCAGTGGATACAATGCTGCGAGCTGGGAAAAAAGCCTAGAATAATCCACGGCAGGCAGGCAAGCAAAATGTAAATAACGGGATTGGTTAGCTGCGCTAAAATTCTTGCTTGTACCTGAAAAAGGTTTCACCTGCAACGCGGCCTTCTACTGGTTTTTGCGACGTGACATTCACTGACAAGGCACAGGCGCTGGTAGGTTTCTGCGAGCACCCACAATACAGCGTTGCAGTCTTCAAATCTGTGCAGAACTCTTTTTTTTACCTAAAATTAGCAAGATTCGTTTAAAACTCTTGTGGTGTATTATAGCCTTCTCCTGAGATGACATTCATAGCGATACTAAGAATAATAAAGATAAAAAGCATCATAGGCTGAAGAAATTATACGCAGGGTACGTCATTTTTTAGCCTTCCATAACTATATAGCTATATATGCATACATCCATATATTTAGCTAGATATCCATAAAAATCTATATCTATATATATGTATTTCTATATATTTATATAGATATTTATCTATACACAGGGACAGATAGATAGATAGATAGATAGATAGATAGATAGATAGATAGATAGACAGAGACTGTATGCAATAAGCCTGGATGTCTGACAGTTAAAGCTGCATCGTGATGTCATTAAGGCTCTATTATGACACGTACAGCTTGGAACCATATATATTATAGCACGGCTGCCATTTACAGTCAGTCTCCATTGGAGTTGGAAGTTGGCAAACATGTACTAGGCTGTCTTCCCAAGAAGCCACAGCAGCTAGATAAATTGGATGTTCCACCGAACTGCTATTTTATTCAGCCAGTAAGGGGAAAGCGGTGGCCTACAAAATCTCATTGGTCGCTGCTGCTGCCGACATTTTTTTAAAAAGGTACGCTCAGTTGTTTCATGGAGAACATGAAGGTAGCTACTTACAATTCAGGCAGGTAGGTTCAGTTCTTGGAGGTTGGGGAATGCTTATGGGCAAGGCCTTATGTCTGATAATATTGGCTGCTTCCAACTGTACCTACCGCAAGCAGACGATCAGTGGATACAATGCTGCGAGCTGGGAAAAAAGCCTAGAATAATCCACGGCAGGCAGGCAAGCAAAATGTAAATAACGGGATTGGTTAGCTGCGCTAAAATTCTTGCTTGTACCTGAAAAAGGTTTCACCTGCAACGCGGCCTTCTACTGGTTTTTGCGACGTGACATTCACTGACAAGGCACAGGCGCTGGTAGGTTTCTGCGAGCACCCACAATACAGCGTTGCAGTCTTCAAATCTGTGCAGAACTCTTTTTTTTACCTAAAATTAGCAAGATTCGTTTAAAACTCTTGTGGTGTATTATAGCCTTCTCCTGAGATGACATTCATAGCGATACTAAGAATAATAAAGATAAAAAGCATCATAGGCTGAAGAAATTATACGCAGGGTACGTCATTTTTTAGCCTTCCATAACTATATAGCTATATATGCATACATCCATATATTTAGCTAGATATCCATAAAAATCTATATCTATATATATGTATTTCTATATATTTATATAGATATTTATCTATACACAGGGACAGATAGATAGATAGATAGATAGATAGATAGATAGATAGATAGACAGAGACTGTATGCAATAAGCCTGGATGTCTGACAGTTAAAGCTGCATCGTGATGTCATTAAGGCTCTATTATGACACGTACAGCTTGGAACCATATATATTATAGCACGGCTGCCATTTACAGTCAGTCTCCATTGGAGTTGGAAGTTGGCAAACATGTACTAGGCTGTCTTCCCAAGAAGCCACAGCAGCTAGATAAATTGGATGTTCCACCGAACTGCTATTTTATTCAGCCAGTAAGGGGAAAGCGGTGGCCTACAAAATCTCATTGGTCGCTGCTGCTGCCGACATTTTTTTAAAAAGGTACGCTCAGTTGTTTCATGGAGAACATGAAGGTAGCTACTTACAATTCAGGCAGGTAGGTTCAGTTCTTGGAGGTTGGGGAATGCTTATGGGCAAGGCCTTATGTCTGATAATATTGGCTGCTTCCAACTGTACCTACCGCAAGCAGACGATCAGTGGATACAATGCTGCGAGCTGGGAAAAAAGCCTAGAATAATCCACGGCAGGCAGGCAAGCAAAATGTAAATAACGGGATTGGTTAGCTGCGCTAAAATTCTTGCTTGTACCTGAAAAAGGTTTCACCTGCAACGCGGCCTTCTACTGGTTTTTGCGACGTGACATTCACTGACAAGGCACAGGTGCTGGTAGGTTTCTGCGAGCACCCACAATACAGCGTTGCAGTCTTCAAATCTGTGCAGAACTCTTTTTTTTACCTAAAATTAGCAAGATTCGTTTAAAACTCTTGTGGTGTATTATAGCCTTCTCCTGAGATGACATTCATAGCGATACTAAGAATAATAAAGATAAAAAGCATCATAGGCTGAAGAAATTATACGCAGGGTACGTCATTTTTTAGCCTTCCATAACTATATAGCTATATATGCATACATCCATATATTTAGCTAGATATCCATAAAAATCTATATCTATATATATGTATTTCTATATATTTATATAGATATTTATCTATACACAGGGACAGATAGATAGATAGATAGATAGATAGATAGACAGAGACTGTATGCAATAAGCCTGGATGTCTGACAGTTAAAGCTGCATCGTGATGTCATTAAGGCTCTATTATGACACGTACAGCTTGGAACCATATATATTATAGCACGGCTGCCATTTACAGTCAGTCTCCATTGGAGTTGGAAGTTGGCAAACATGTACTAGGCTGTCTTCCCAAGAAGCCACAGCAGCCAGATAAATTGGATGTTCCACCGAACTGCTATTTTATTCAGCCAGTAAGGGGAAAGCGGTGGCCTACAAAATCTCATTGGTCGCTGCTGCTGCCGACATTTTTTTAAAAAGGTACGCTCAGTTGTTTCATGGAGAACATTAAGGTAGCTACTTACAATTCAGGCAGGTAGGTTCAGTTCTTGGAGGTTGGGGAATGCTTATGGGCAAGGCCTTATGTCTGATCATATTGGCTGCTTCCAACTGTACCTACCGCAAGCAGACGATCAGTGGATACAATGCTGCGAGCTGGGAAAAAAGCCTAGAATAATCCACGGCAGGCAGGCAAGCAAAATGTAAATAACGGGATTGGTTAGCTGCGCTAAAATTCTTGCTTGTACCTGAAAAAGGTTTCACCTGCAACGCGGCCTTCTACTGGTTTTTGCGACGTGACATTCACTGACAAGGCACAGGCCTGGTAGGTTTCTGCGAGCACCCACAATACAGCGTTGCAGTCTTCAAATCTGTGCAGAACTCTTTTTTTTACCTAAAATTAGCAAGATTCGCTTAAAACTCTTGTGGTGTATTATAGCCTTCTCCTGAGATGACATTCATAGCGATACTAAGAATAATAAAGATAAAAAGCATCATAGGCTGAAGAAATTATACGCAGGGTACGTCATTTTTTAGCCTTCCATAACTATATAGCTATATATGCATACATCCATATATTTAGCTAGATATCCATAAAAATCTATATCGATATATATGTATTTCTATATATTTATATAGATATTTATCTATACACAGGGACAGATAGATAGATAGATAGATAGATAGATAGATAGATAGATAGACAGAGACTGTATGCAATAAGCCTGGATGTCTGACAGTTAAAGCTGCATCGTGATGTCATTAAGGCTCTAGTATGACACGTACAGCTTGGAACCATATATATTATAGCACGGCTGCCATTTACAGTCAGTCTCCATTGGAGTTGGAAGTTGGCAAACATGTACTAGGCTGTCTTCCCAAGAAGCCACAGCAGCCAGATAAATTGGATGTTCCACCGAACTGCTATTTTATTCAGCCAGTAAGGGGAAAGCGGTGGCCTACAAAATCTCATTGGTCGCTGCTGCTGCCGACATTTTTTTAAAAAGGTACGCTCAGTTGTTTCATGGAGAACATGAAGGTAGCTACTTACAATTCAGGCAGGTAGGTTCAGTTCTTGGAGGTTGGGGAATGCTTATGGGCAAGGCCTTATGTCTGATCATATTGGCTGCTTCCAACTGTACCTACCGCAAGCAGACGATCAGTGGATACAATGCTGCGAGCTGGGAAAAAAGCCTAGAATAATCCACGGCAGGCAGGCAAGCAAAATGTAAATAACGGGATTGGTTAGCTGCGCTAAAATTCTTGCTTGTACCTGAAAAAGGTTTCACCTGCAACGCGGCCTTCTACTGGTTTTTGCGACGTGACATTCACTGACAAGGCACAGGCGCTGGTAGGTTTCTGCGAGCACCCACAATACAGCGTTGCAGTCTTCAAATCTGTGCAGAACTCTTTTTTTTACCTAAAATTAGCAAGATTAGTTTAAAACTCTTGTGGTGTATTATAGCCTTCTCCTGAGATGACATTCATAGCGATACTAAGAATAATAAAGATAAAAAGCATCATAGGCTGAAGAAATTATACGCAGGGTACGTCATTTTTTAGCCTTCCATAACTATATAGCTATATATGCATACATCCATATATTTAGCTAGATATCCATAAAAATCTATATCTATATATATGTATTTCTATATATTTATATAGATATTTATCTATACACAGGGACAGATAGATAGATAGATAGATAGATAGATAGATAGATAGATAGATAGATAGATAGATAGACAGAGACTGTATGCAATAAGCCTGGATGTCTGACAGTTAAAGCTGCATCGTGATGTCATTAAGGCTCTATTATGACACGTACAGCTTGGAACCATATATATTATAGCACGGCTGCCATTTACAGTCAGTCTCCATTGGAGTTGGAAGTTGGCAAACATGTACTAGGCTGTCTTCCCAAGAAGCCACAGCAGCCAGATAAATTGGATGTTCCACCGAACTGCTATTTTATTCAGCCAGTAAGGGGAAAGCGGTGGCCTACAAAATCTCATTGGTCGCTGCTGCTGCCGACATTTTTTTAAAAAGGTACGCTCAGTTGTTTCATGGAGAACATGAAGGTAGCTACTTACAATTCAGGCAGGTAGGTTCAGTTCTTGGAGGTTGGGGAATGCTTATGGGCAAGGCCTTATGTCTGATCATATTGGCTGCTTCCAACTGTACCTACCGCAAGCAGACGATCAGTGGATACAATGCTGCGAGCTGGGAAAAAAGCCTAGAATAATCCACGGCAGGCAGGCAAGCAAAATGTAAATAACGGGATTGGTTAGCTGCGCTAAAATTCTTGCTTGTACCTGAAAAAGGTTTCACCTGCAACGCGGCCTTCTACTGGTTTTTGCGACGTGACATTCACTGACAAGGCACAGGCCTGGTAGGTTTCTGCGAGCACCCACAATACAGCGTTGCAGTCTTCAAATCTGTGCAGAACTCTTTTTTTTACCTAAAATTAGCAAGATTCGCTTAAAACTCTTGTGGTGTATTATAGCCTTCTCCTGAGATGACATTCATAGCGATACTAAGAATAATAAAGATAAAAAGCATCATAGGCTGAAGAAATTATACGCAGGGTACGTCATTTTTTAGCCTTCCATAACTATATAGCTATATATGCATACATCCATATATTTAGCTAGATATCCATAAAAATCTATATCGATATATATGTATTTCTATATATTTATATAGATATTTATCTATACACAGGGACAGATAGATAGATAGATAGATAGATAGATAGATAGATAGACAGAGACTGTATGCAATAAGCCTGGATGTCTGACAGTTAAAGCTGCATCGTGATGTCATTAAGGCTCTAGTATGACACGTACAGCTTGGAACCATATATATTATAGCACGGCTGCCATTTACAGTCAGTCTCCATTGGAGTTGGAAGTTGGCAAACATGTACTAGGCTGTCTTCCCAAGAAGCCACAGCAGCCAGATAAATTGGATGTTCCACCGAACTGCTATTTTATTCAGCCAGTAAGGGGAAAGCGGTGGCCTACAAAATCTCATTGGTCGCTGCTGCTGCCGACATTTTTTTAAAAAGGTACGCTCAGTTGTTTCATGGAGAACATGAAGGTAGCTACTTACAATTCAGGCAGGTAGGTTCAGTTCTTGGAGGTTGGGGAATGCTTATGGGCAAGGCCTTATGTCTGATAATATTGGCTGCTTCCAACTGTACCTACCGCAAGCAGACGATCAGTGGATACAATGCTGCGAGCTGGGAAAAAAGCCTAGAATAATCCACGGCAGGCAGGCAAGCAAAATGTAAATAACGGGATTGGTTAGCTGCGCTAAAATTCTTGCTTGTACCTGAAAAAGGTTTCACCTGCAACGCGGCCTTCTACTGGTTTTTGCGACGTGACATTCACTGACAAGGCACAGGCGCTGGTAGGTTTCTGCGAGCACCCACAATACAGCGTTGCAGTCTTCAAATCTGTGCAGAACTCTTTTTTTTACCTAAAATTAGCAAGATTCGTTTAAAACTCTTGTGGTGTATTATAGCCTTCTCCTGAGATGACATTCATAGCGATACTAAGAATAATAAAGATAAAAAGCATCATAGGCTGAAGAAATTATACGCAGGGTACGTCATTTTTTAGCCTTCCATAACTATATAGCTATATATGCATACATCCATATATTTAGCTAGATATCCATAAAAATCTATATCTATATATATGTATTTCTATATATTTATATAGATATTTATCTATACACAGGGACAGATAGATAGATAGATAGATAGATAGATAGATAGATAGATAGATAGATAGACAGAGACTGTATGCAATAAGCCTGGATGTCTGACAGTTAAAGCTGCATCGTGATGTCATTAAGGCTCTATTATGACACGTACAGCTTGGAACCATATATATTATAGCACGGCTGCCATTTACAGTCAGTCTCCATTGGAGTTGGAAGTTGGCAAACATGTACTAGGCTGTCTTCCCAAGAAGCCACAGCAGCCAGATAAATTGGATGTTCCACCGAACTGCTATTTTATTCAGCCAGTAAGGGGAAAGCGGTGGCCTACAAAATCTCATTGGTCGCTGCTGCTGCCGACATTTTTTTAAAAAGGTACGCTCAGTTGTTTCATGGAGAACATTAAGGTAGCTACTTACAATTCAGGCAGGTAGGTTCAGTTCTTGGAGGTTGGGGAATGCTTATGGGCAAGGCCTTATGTCTGATCATATTGGCTGCTTCCAACTGTACCTACCGCAAGCAGACGATCAGTGGATACAATGCTGCGAGCTGGGAAAAAAGCCTAGAATAATCCACGGCAGGCAGGCAAGCAAAATGTAAATAACGGGATTGGTTAGCTGCGCTAAAATTCTTGCTTGTACCTGAAAAAGGTTTCACCTGCAACGCGGCCTTCTACTGGTTTTTGCGACGTGACATTCACTGACAAGGCACAGGCCTGGTAGGTTTCTGCGAGCACCCACAATACAGCGTTGCAGTCTTCAAATCTGTGCAGAACTCTTTTTTTTACCTAAAATTAGCAAGATTCGCTTAAAACTCTTGTGGTGTATTATAGCCTTCTCCTGAGATGACATTCATAGCGATACTAAGAATAATAAAGATAAAAAGCATCATAGGCTGAAGAAATTATACGCAGGGTACGTCATTTTTTAGCCTTCCATAACTATATAGCTATATATGCATACATCCATATATTTAGCTAGATATCCATAAAAATCTATATCGATATATATGTATTTCTATATATTTATATAGATATTTATCTATACACAGGGACAGATAGATAGATAGATAGATAGATAGATAGACAGAGACTGTATGCAATAAGCCTGGATGTCTGACAGTTAAAGCTGCATCGTGATGTCATTAAGGCTCTAGTATGACACGTACAGCTTGGAACCATATATATTATAGCACGGCTGCCATTTACAGTCAGTCTCCATTGGAGTTGGAAGTTGGCAAACATGTACTAGGCTGTCTTCCCAAGAAGCCACAGCAGCCAGATAAATTGGATGTTCCACCGAACTGCTATTTTATTCAGCCAGTAAGGGGAAAGCGGTGGCCTACAAAATCTCATTGGTCGCTGCTGCTGCCGACATTTTTTTAAAAAGGTACGCTCAGTTGTTTCATGGAGAACATGAAGGTAGCTACTTACAATTCAGGCAGGTAGGTTCAGTTCTTGGAGGTTGGGGAATGCTTATGGGCAAGGCCTTATGTCTGATAATATTGGCTGCTTCCAACTGTACCTACCGCAAGCAGACGATCAGTGGATACAATGCTGCGAGCTGGGAAAAAAGCCTAGAATAATCCACGGCAGGCAGGCAAGCAAAATGTAAATAACGGGATTGGTTAGCTGCGCTAAAATTCTTGCTTGTACCTGAAAAAGGTTTCACCTGCAACGCGGCCTTCTACTGGTTTTTGCGACGTGACATTCACTGACAAGGCACAGGCGCTGGTAGGTTTCTGCGAGCACCCACAATACAGCGTTGCAGTCTTCAAATCTGTGCAGAACTCTTTTTTTTACCTAAAATTAGCAAGATTCGTTTAAAACTCTTGTGGTGTATTATAGCCTTCTCCTGAGATGACATTCATAGCGATACTAAGAATAATAAAGATAAAAAGCATCATAGGCTGAAGAAATTATACGCAGGGTACGTCATTTTTTAGCCTTCCATAACTATATAGCTATATATGCATACATCCATATATTTAGCTAGATATCCATAAAAATCTATATCTATATATATGTATTTCTATATATTTATATAGATATTTATCTATACACAGGGACAGATAGATAGATAGATAGATAGATAGATAGATAGACAGAGACTGTATGCAATAAGCCTGGATGTCTGACAGTTAAAGCTGCATCGTGATGTCATTAAGGCTCTATTATGACACGTACAGCTTGGAACCATATATATTATAGCACGGCTGCCATTTACAGTCAGTCTCCATTGGAGTTGGAAGTTGGCAAACATGTACTAGGCTGTCTTCCCAAGAAGCCACAGCAGCCAGATAAATTGGATGTTCCACCGAACTGCTATTTTATTCAGCCAGTAAGGGGAAAGCGGTGGCCTACAAAATCTCATTGGTCGCTGCTGCTGCCGACATTTTTTTAAAAAGGTACGCTCAGTTGTTTCATGGAGAACATGAAGGTAGCTACTTACAATTCAGGCAGGTAGGTTCAGTTCTTGGAGGTTGGGGAATGCTTATGGGCAAGGCCTTATGTCTGATCATATTGGCTGCTTCCAACTGTACCTACCGCAAGCAGACGATCAGTGGATACAATGCTGCGAGCTGGGAAAAAAGCCTAGAATAATCCACGGCAGGCAGGCAAGCAAAATGTAAATAACGGGATTGGTTAGCTGCGCTAAAATTCTTGCTTGTACCTGAAAAAGGTTTCACCTGCAACGCGGCCTTCTACTGGTTTTTGCGACGTGACATTCACTGACAAGGCACAGGCCTGGTAGGTTTCTGCGAGCACCCACAATACAGCGTTGCAGTCTTCAAATCTGTGCAGAACTCTTTTTTTTACCTAAAATTAGCAAGATTCGTTTAAAACTCTTGTGGTGTATTATAGCCTTCTCCTGAGATGACATTCATAGCGATACTAAGAATAATAAAGATAAAAAGCATCATAGGCTGAAGAAATTATACGCAGGGTACGTCATTTTTTAGCCTTCCATAACTATATAGCTATATATGCATACATCCATATATTTAGCTAGATATCCATAAAAATCTATATCTATATATATGTATTTCTATATATTTATATAGATATTTATCTATACACAGGGACAGATAGATAGATAGATAGATAGATAGATAGATAGACAGAGACTGTATGCAATAAGCCTGGATGTCTGACAGTTAAAGCTGCATCGTGATGTCATTAAGGCTCTATTATGACACGTACAGCTTGGAACCATATATATTATAGCACGGCTGCCATTTACAGTCAGTCTCCATTGGAGTTGGAAGTTGGCAAACATGTACTAGGCTGTCTTCCCAAGAAGCCACAGCAGCCAGATAAATTGGATGTTCCACCGAACTGCTATTTTATTCAGCCAGTAAGGGGAAAGCGGTGGCCTACAAAATCTCATTGGTCGCTGCTGCTGCCGACATTTTTTTAAAAAGGTACGCTCAGTTGTTTCATGGAGAACATGAAGGTAGCTACTTACAATTCAGGCAGGTAGGTTCAGTTCTTGGAGGTTGGGGAATGCTTATGGGCAAGGCCTTATGTCTGATCATATTGGCTGCTTCCAACTGTACCTACCGCAAGCAGACGATCAGTGGATACAATGCTGCGAGCTGGGAAAAAAGCCTAGAATAATCCACGGCAGGCAGGCAAGCAAAATGTAAATAACGGGATTGGTTAGCTGCGCTAAAATTCTTGCTTGTACCTGAAAAAGGTTTCACCTGCAACGCGGCCTTCTACTGGTTTTTGCGACGTGACATTCACTGACAAGGCACAGGCCTGGTAGGTTTCTGCGAGCACCCACAATACAGCGTTGCAGTCTTCAAATCTGTGCAGAACTCTTTTTTTTACCTAAAATTAGCAAGATTCGCTTAAAACTCTTGTGGTGTATTATAGCCTTCTCCTGAGATGACATTCATAGCGATACTAAGAATAATAAAGATAAAAAGCATCATAGGCTGAAGAAATTATACGCAGGGTACGTCATTTTTTAGCCTTCCATAACTATATAGCTATATATGCATACATCCATATATTTAGCTAGATATCCATAAAAATCTATATCGATATATATGTATTTCTATATATTTATATAGATATTTATCTATACACAGGGACAGATAGATAGATAGATAGATAGATAGATAGACAGAGACTGTATGCAATAAGCCTGGATGTCTGACAGTTAAAGCTGCATCGTGATGTCATTAAGGCTCTAGTATGACACGTACAGCTTGGAACCATATATATTATAGCACGGCTGCCATTTACAGTCAGTCTCCATTGGAGTTGGAAGTTGGCAAACATGTACTAGGCTGTCTTCCCAAGAAGCCACAGCAGCCAGATAAATTGGATGTTCCACCGAACTGCTATTTTATTCAGCCAGTAAGGGGAAAGCGGTGGCCTACAAAATCTCATTGGTCGCTGCTGCTGCCGACATTTTTTTAAAAAGGTACGCTCAGTTGTTTCATGGAGAACATGAAGGTAGCTACTTACAATTCAGGCAGGTAGGTTCAGTTCTTGGAGGTTGGGGAATGCTTATGGGCAAGGCCTTATGTCTGATAATATTGGCTGCTTCCAACTGTACCTACCGCAAGCAGACGATCAGTGGATACAATGCTGCGAGCTGGGAAAAAAGCCTAGAATAATCCACGGCAGGCAGGCAAGCAAAATGTAAATAACGGGATTGGTTAGCTGCGCTAAAATTCTTGCTTGTACCTGAAAAAGGTTTCACCTGCAACGCGGCCTTCTACTGGTTTTTGCGACGTGACATTCACTGACAAGGCACAGGCGCTGGTAGGTTTCTGCGAGCACCCACAATACAGCGTTGCAGTCTTCAAATCTGTGCAGAACTCTTTTTTTTACCTAAAATTAGCAAGATTCGTTTAAAACTCTTGTGGTGTATTATAGCCTTCTCCTGAGATGACATTCATAGCGATACTAAGAATAATAAAGATAAAAAGCATCATAGGCTGAAGAAATTATACGCAGGGTACGTCATTTTTTAGCCTTCCATAACTATATAGCTATATATGCATACATCCATATATTTAGCTAGATATCCATAAAAATCTATATCTATATATATGTATTTCTATATATTTATATAGATATTTATCTATACACAGGGACAGATAGATAGATAGATAGATAGATAGATAGATAGACAGAGACTGTATGCAATAAGCCTGGATGTCTGACAGTTAAAGCTGCATCGTGATGTCATTAAGGCTCTAGTATGACACGTACAGCTTGGAACCATATATATTATAGCACGGCTGCCATTTACAGTCAGTCTCCATTGGAGTTGGAAGTTGGCAAACATGTACTAGGCTGTCTTCCCAAGAAGCCACAGCAGCCAGATAAATTGGATGTTCCACCGAACTGCTATTTTATTCAGCCAGTAAGGGGAAAGCGGTGGCCTACAAAATCTCATTGGTCGCTGCTGCTGCCGACATTTTTTTAAAAAGGTACGCTCAGTTGTTTCATGGAGAACATGAAGGTAGCTACTTACAATTCAGGCAGGTAGGTTCAGTTCTTGGAGGTTGGGGAATGCTTATGGGCAAGGCCTTATGTCTGATAATATTGGCTGCTTCCAACTGTACCTACCGCAAGCAGACGATCAGTGGATACAATGCTGCGAGCTGGGAAAAAAGCCTAGAATAATCCACGGCAGGCAGGCAAGCAAAATGTAAATAACGGGATTGGTTAGCTGCGCTAAAATTCTTGCTTGTACCTGAAAAAGGTTTCACCTGCAACGCGGCCTTCTACTGGTTTTTGCGACGTGACATTCACTGACAAGGCACAGGCGCTGGTAGGTTTCTGCGAGCACCCACAATACAGCGTTGCAGTCTTCAAATCTGTGCAGAACTCTTTTTTTTACCTAAAATTAGCAAGATTCGTTTAAAACTCTTGTGGTGTATTATAGCCTTCTCCTGAGATGACATTCATAGCGATACTAAGAATAATAAAGATAAAAAGCATCATAGGCTGAAGAAATTATACGCAGGGTACGTCATTTTTTAGCCTTCCATAACTATATAGCTATATATGCATACATCCATATATTTAGCTAGATATCCATAAAAATCTATATCTATATATATGTATTTCTATATATTTATATAGATATTTATCTATACACAGGGACAGATAGATAGATAGATAGATAGATAGATAGATAGATAGATAGACAGAGACTGTATGCAATAAGCCTGGATGTCTGACAGTTAAAGCTGCATCGTGATGTCATTAAGGCTCTAGTATGACACGTACAGCTTGGAACCATATATATTATAGCACGGCTGCCATTTACAGTCAGTCTCCATTGGAGTTGGAAGTTGGCAAACATGTACTAGGCTGTCTTCCCAAGAAGCCACAGCAGCCAGATAAATTGGATGTTCCACCGAACTGCTATTTTATTCAGCCAGTAAGGGGAAAGCGGTGGCCTACAAAATCTCATTGGTCGCTGCTGCTGCCGACATTTTTTTAAAAAGGTACGCTCAGTTGTTTCATGGAGAACATGAAGGTAGCTACTTACAATTCAGGCAGGTAGGTTCAGTTCTTGGAGGTTGGGGAATGCTTATGGGCAAGGCCTTATGTCTGATAATATTGGCTGCTTCCAACTGTACCTACCGCAAGCAGACGATCAGTGGATACAATGCTGCGAGCTGGGAAAAAAGCCTAGAATAATCCACGGCAGGCAGGCAAGCAAAATGTAAATAACGGGATTGGTTAGCTGCGCTAAAATTCTTGCTTGTACCTGAAAAAGGTTTCACCTGCAACGCGGCCTTCTACTGGTTTTTGCGACGTGACATTCACTGACAAGGCACAGGCGCTGGTAGGTTTCTGCGAGCACCCACAATACAGCGTTGCAGTCTTCAAATCTGTGCAGAACTCTTTTTTTTACCTAAAATTAGCAAGATTCGTTTAAAACTCTTGTGGTGTATTATAGCCTTCTCCTGAGATGACATTCATAGCGATACTAAGAATAATAAAGATAAAAAGCATCATAGGCTGAAGAAATTATACGCAGGGTACGTCATTTTTTAGCCTTCCATAACTATATAGCTATATATGCATACATCCATATATTTAGCTAGATATCCATAAAAATCTATATCTATATATATGTATTTCTATATATTTATATAGATATTTATCTATACACAGGGACAGATAGATAGATAGATAGATAGATAGATAGATAGATAGATAGATAGATAGATAGATAGATAGACAGAGACTGTATGCAATAAGCCTGGATGTCTGACAGTTAAAGCTGCATCGTGATGTCATTAAGGCTCTATTATGACACGTACAGCTTGGAACCATATATATTATAGCACGGCTGCCATTTACAGTCAGTCTCCATTGGAGTTGGAAGTTGGCAAACATGTACTAGGCTGTCTTCCCAAGAAGCCACAGCAGCCAGATAAATTGGATGTTCCACCGAACTGCTATTTTATTCAGCCAGTAAGGGGAAAGCGGTGGCCTACAAAATCTCATTGGTCGCTGCTGCTGCCGACATTTTTTTAAAAAGGTACGCTCAGTTGTTTCATGGAGAACATTAAGGTAGCTACTTACAATTCAGGCAGGTAGGTTCAGTTCTTGGAGGTTGGGGAATGCTTATGGGCAAGGCCTTATGTCTGATCATATTGGCTGCTTCCAACTGTACCTACCGCAAGCAGACGATCAGTGGATACAATGCTGCGAGCTGGGAAAAAAGCCTAGAATAATCCACGGCAGGCAGGCAAGCAAAATGTAAATAACGGGATTGGTTAGCTGCGCTAAAATTCTTGCTTGTACCTGAAAAAGGTTTCACCTGCAACGCGGCCTTCTACTGGTTTTTGCGACGTGACATTCACTGACAAGGCACAGGCCTGGTAGGTTTCTGCGAGCACCCACAATACAGCGTTGCAGTCTTCAAATCTGTGCAGAACTCTTTTTTTTACCTAAAATTAGCAAGATTCGCTTAAAACTCTTGTGGTGTATTATAGCCTTCTCCTGAGATGACATTCATAGCGATACTAAGAATAATAAAGATAAAAAGCATCATAGGCTGAAGAAATTATACGCAGGGTACGTCATTTTTTAGCCTTCCATAACTATATAGCTATATATGCATACATCCATATATTTAGCTAGATATCCATAAAAATCTATATCGATATATATGTATTTCTATATATTTATATAGATATTTATCTATACACAGGGACAGATAGATAGATAGATAGATAGATAGATAGATAGACAGAGACTGTATGCAATAAGCCTGGATGTCTGACAGTTAAAGCTGCATCGTGATGTCATTAAGGCTCTAGTATGACACGTACAGCTTGGAACCATATATATTATAGCACGGCTGCCATTTACAGTCAGTCTCCATTGGAGTTGGAAGTTGGCAAACATGTACTAGGCTGTCTTCCCAAGAAGCCACAGCAGCCAGATAAATTGGATGTTCCACCGAACTGCTATTTTATTCAGCCAGTAAGGGGAAAGCGGTGGCCTACAAAATCTCATTGGTCGCTGCTGCTGCCGACATTTTTTTAAAAAGGTACGCTCAGTTGTTTCATGGAGAACATGAAGGTAGCTACTTACAATTCAGGCAGGTAGGTTCAGTTCTTGGAGGTTGGGGAATGCTTATGGGCAAGGCCTTATGTCTGATAATATTGGCTGCTTCCAACTGTACCTACCGCAAGCAGACGATCAGTGGATACAATGCTGCGAGCTGGGAAAAAAGCCTAGAATAATCCACGGCAGGCAGGCAAGCAAAATGTAAATAACGGGATTGGTTAGCTGCGCTAAAATTCTTGCTTGTACCTGAAAAAGGTTTCACCTGCAACGCGGCCTTCTACTGGTTTTTGCGACGTGACATTCACTGACAAGGCACAGGCGCTGGTAGGTTTGCGAGCACCCACAATACAGCGTTGCAGTCTTCAAATCTGTGCAGAACTCTTTTTTTTACCTAAAATTAGCAAGATTCGTTTAAAACTCTTGTGGTGTATTATAGCCTTCTCCTGAGATGACATTCATAGCGATACTAAGAATAATAAAGATAAAAAGCATCATAGGCTGAAGAAATTATACGCAGGGTACGTCATTTTTTAGCCTTCCATAACTATATAGCTATATATGCATACATCCATATATTTAGCTAGATATCCATAAAAATCTATATCTATATATATGTATTTCTATATATTTATATAGATATTTATCTATACACAGGGACAGATAGATAGATAGATAGATAGATAGATAGATAGATAGATAGATAGATAGATAGACAGAGACTGTATGCAATAAGCCTGGATGTCTGACAGTTAAAGCTGCATCGTGATGTCATTAAGGCTCTATTATGACACGTACAGCTTGGAACCATATATATTATAGCACGGCTGCCATTTACAGTCAGTCTCCATTGGAGTTGGAAGTTGGCAAACATGTACTAGGCTGTCTTCCCAAGAAGCCACAGCAGCCAGATAAATTGGATGTTCCACCGAACTGCTATTTTATTCAGCCAGTAAGGGGAAAGCGGTGGCCTACAAAATCTCATTGGTCGCTGCTGCTGCCGACATTTTTTAAAAAGGTACGCTCAGTTGTTTCATGGAGAACATGAAGGTAGCTACTTACAATTCAGGCAGGTAGGTTCAGTTCTTGGAGGTTGGGAATGCTTATGGGCAAGGCCTTATGTCTGATCATATTGGCTGCTTCCAACTGTACCTACCGCAAGCAGACGATCAGTGGATACAATGCTGCGAGCTGGAAAAAAGCTAGAATAATCCACGGCAGGCAGGCAAGCAAAATGTAAATAACGGGATTGGTTAGCTGCGCTAAATTCTTGCTTGTACCTGAAAAAGGTTTCACCTGCAACGCGGCCTTCTACTGGTTTTTGCGACGTGACATTCACTGACAAGGCACAGGCCTGGTAGGTTTCTGCGAGCACCCACAATACAGCGTTGCAGTCTTCAAATCTGTGCAGAACTCTTTTTTTTACCTAAAATTAGCAAGATTCGCTTAAAACTCTTGTGGTGTATTATAGCCTTCTCCTGAGATGACATTCATAGCGATACTAAGAATAATAAAGATAAAAAGCATCATAGGCTGAAGAAATTATACGCAGGGTACGTCATTTTTTAGCCTTCCATAACTATATAGCTATATATGCATACATCCATATATTTAGCTAGATATCCATAAAAATCTATATCGATATATATGTATTTCTATATATTTATATAGATATTTATCTATACACAGGGACAGATAGATAGATAGATAGATAGATAGATAGATAGATAGATAGATAGATAGATAGACAGAGACTGTATGCAAATAAGCCTGGATGTCTGACAGTTAAAGCTGCATCGTGATGTCATTAAGGCTCTAGTATGACACGTACAGCTTGGAACCATATATATTATAGCACGGCTGCCATTTACAGTCAGTCTCCATTGGAGTTGGAAGTTGGCAAACATGTACTAGGCTGTCTTCCCAGAAGCCACAGCAGCCAGATAAATTGGATGTTCCACCGAACTGCTATTTTATTCAGCCAGTAAGGGGAAAGCGGTGGCCTACAAAATCTCATTGGTCGCTGCTGCTGCCGACATTTTTTTAAAAAGGTACGCTCAGTTGTTTCATGGAGAACATGAAGGTAGCTACTTACAATTCAGGCAGGTAGGTTCAGTTCTTGGAGGTTGGGAATGCTTATGGCAAGGCCTTATGTCTGATAATATTGGCTGCTTCCAACTGTACCTACCGCAAGCAGACGATCAGTGGATACAATGCTGCGAGCTGGGAAAAAGCCTAGAATAATCCACGGCAGGCAGGCAAGCAAAATGTAAATAACGGGATTGGTTAGCTGCGCTAAAATTCTTGCTTGTACCTGAAAAAGGTTTCACCTGCAACGCGGCCTTCTACTGGTTTTTGCGACGTGACATTCACTGACAAGGCACAGGCGCTGGTAGGTTTCTGCGAGCACCCACAATACAGCGTTGCAGTCTTCAAATCTGTGCAGAACTCTTTTTTTTACCTAAAATTAGCAAGATTCGTTTAAAACTCTTGTGGTGTATTATAGCCTTCTCCTGAGATGACATTCATAGCGATACTAAGAATAATAAAGATAAAAAGCATCATAGGCTGAAGAAATTATACGCAGGGTACGTCATTTTTTAGCCTTCCATAACTATATAGCTATATATGCATACATCCATATATTTAGCTAGATATCCATAAAAATCTATATCTATATATATGTATTTCTATATATTTATATAGATATTTATCTATACACAGGGACAGATAGATAGATAGATAGATAGATAGATAGATAGATAGACAGAGACTGTATGCAATAAGCCTGGATGTCTGACAGTTAAAGCTGCATCGTGATGTCATTAAGGCTCTATTATGACACGTACAGCTTGGAACCATATATATTATAGCACGGCTGCCATTTACAGTCAGTCTCCATTGGAGTTGGAAGTTGGCAAACATGTACTAGGCTGTCTTCCCAAGAAGCCACAGCAGCCAGATAAATTGGATGTTCCACCGAACTGCTATTTTATTCAGCCAGTAAGGGGAAAGCGGGTGGCCTACAAAATCTCATTGGTCGCTGCTGCTGCCGACATTTTTTTAAAAAGGTACGCTCAGTTGTTTCATGGAGAACATGAAGGTAGCTACTTACAATTCAGGCAGGTAGGTTCAGTTCTTGGAGGTTGGGGAATGCTATGGGCAAGGCCTTATGTCTGATCATATTGGCTGCTTCCAACTGTACCTACCGCAAGCAGACGATCAGTGGATACAATGCTGCGAGCTGGGGAAGGGGGGAAAAAGCCTAGAATAATCCACGGCAGGCAGGCAAGCAAAATGTAAATAACGGATTGGTTAGCTGCGCTAAAATTCTTGCTTGTACCTGAAAAAGGTTTCACCTGCAACGCGGCCTTCTACTGGTTTTTGCGACGTGACATTCACTGACAAGGCACAGGCCTGGTAGGTTTCTGCGAGCACCCACAATACAGCGTTTGCAGTCTTCAAATCTGTGCAGAACTCTTTTTTTTACCTAAAATTAGCAAGATTCGCTTAAAACTCTTGTGGTGTATTATAGCCTTCTCCTGAGATGACATTCATAGCGATACTAAGAATAATAAAGATAAAAAGCATCATAGGCTGAAGAAATTATACGCAGGGTACGTCATTTTTTAGCCTTCCATAACTATATAGCTATATATGCATACATCCATATATTTAGCTAGATATCCATAAAAATCTATATCGATATATATGTATTTCTATATATTTATATAGATATTTATCTATACACAGGGACAGATAGATAGATAGATAGATAGATAGATAGATAGATAGATAGACAGAGACTGTATGCAATAAGCCTGGATGTCTGACAGTTAAAGCTGCATCGTGATGTCATTAAGGCTCTATTATGACACGTACAGCTTGGAACCATATATATTATAGCACGGCTGCCATTTACAGTCAGTCTCCATTGGAGTTGGAAGTTGGCAAACATGTACTAGGCTGTCTTCCCAAGAAGCCACAGCAGCCAGATAAATTGGATGTTCCACCGAACTGCTATTTTATTCAGCCAA